>NC_092641.1:64083227-64383227 GCF_039555335.1 Amphiura filiformis
TTAGAATGCGCCGGCATCCACTACTCAAAATATTGGACCTGCCTGTCGTCTATCACATGGTAGATATCGTTTATTCTCTAAGTAAATGACAAAACATAATTGCATAGTGCCACTGATGTTGTTCTCGCCATCTGCCGATAGTCAGCAACAGTATTGGCATGACCTTAAGCTTCCACGTACACAGGAAGTGTGAATTTCAAATTGGGATACCTGGATGGACGACTCCCATTTGAAATCTACACCCCCTGTGTGGGAGATTAAGGTTATATCTTCTATAGGGGGTGTAGGGATTTTAACTGGAATAAGCCTCCCAGTTCGCAAATGCTGACGTCAATCCTGAATCCGGCTTCCTGTTATTTACATATGTATAGGCAATGCATGAAGTGGGTAACATGCTTCCTCAATTCTACCTTTTGACATACAAAGTAGGCCTACATCCCGGGGGGGGGGGTACTCAAGTTTGGTTTTGGTAGGGACGTGCCGCTGAGAATTTGAAAGTGGACCCATAAATATACCAATTTTTCATTGATATACCAAAAGTCAAAATTTTCGGCCGAATTTAACCCAAATTGTCCTAGTTTTTACAAATTTTCCCAAAATTTTGGAAATTTTGGCTAAATTAACGAAAAATTGGGCTATTTTCCTAAAAAATTGAGAAAATTTTGAAAAAGGACCCATTCATATACCAAAATAGGCTTTGAAAAAGGGGTCATTGATATACCAAGAGGCTGAAAATGCTACCCATATTTGCGGCACGTCCCCGTATGGTCATTTGTACTGAGAACCCCCCCCCCCGGGCCTACATGTATCCATCAGTCTGCTTTTAAAGGGTCATTGTGGGATTTAAAAAGAATTGTGCCCTCAATTTTGTTCAAATTCCAGTTTTTAACATGTACACAATGTTTATCCAAATACGGTACTATAATCAGCATCTGTAAGTAAAAAATATTTTGTCATTGAGTATAGGGCTGCCTTTATATACATGTTCAGGCATTTTTCAATGTTGTCCACCTCTCCATATATTGAAAGATGTCAAGTGTATTTTTTTAATGATTTAAAAAAATATCTATAAACTAAAGATATTTCTAATATACATGTAATTATGTTAGATATGTTTATGACCAAAATGTTTAAGAAAAAGGTATATACATGTAGGGTTATTATTTTATACAGTTGTGTAAATTCATACATACCGATAACAAACAAAAAGTAGAACAATATAACCTTTGATCTGCATTCACAGGTTGGTTGACAGGTAATTGTCTCAGATAATTTCAGATTGTTTCCTTCCTGAAGTTTACTTTTGTCTACCTTGAAGTTGTGTTGTTGAATATTTGTAGTATATTTGCCATGCGATGCATGTTATGCTTATATTGAGGTTTATAAATATACAATCATGTTTTAAAATACTTGCATGAGCATGGTAAATATTTAAAGTAGTGAATACTAAGAGTGTTGCTATGTTCTCTAGCAGTGGCGTAGCCAGAGGGGGGGGCTGGGGGCGGTTCTCCCGCTCATGATGGCCGTTGGTTCATGTGAGTCCGACGGTAGACGGAAGGTGTTGGTGAAATATAATTTGGGTTATCAATGGACTAATATTTTACTTTGCTTATGCACGGTGATGATGAAAGAAAGAACTTGGAAAATTGTATAAAAAATGTTTAAAATTGAATTATACATAAAATTAGTTGTTTTTCGTTTTTTGTTTTTGTTTTTTTTTTGCTCTTCACTTTTTCAAACCATTGAAAAAAAAAAAAAAAAAAATTGGGGCAACCATTCACAACTTCCGTCAGCCAAAAATATTTCCGTCTGTACATTTACAAGTTTTGCCCCCTCGGTTCCAAAATCCTGGCTACGCCACTGGTCTCTAGACACCTTCTTATTATTTTTTGTAATTTTGAGAAAATATACAAAATATGGTTCAAACATGCATAAATTATGAAATCACCCTAATTATTTCTGATTATTCCTTTAAATTTGCCTCATTATCATTTATTTCTTGTGCAAAGATTGGTGAATAAATAGGTTTAATTGCTTGCTTCAAGTTGAACCATTATGTGACCCAATCTGATCCTCTCAGGCCAAAGTTGGACATTTTGAAAATTTAGTTACTACCATTACTATACTTGCTTAGTACCTACAGTTACTGATGTTGAATCCCCAGGTCTCTTGAATACTTGTTTGCAAATTTATGAACCTTTTATATGTCCACTTTCTTATGTTTTTTTTATTGTCTCCTCACATTTTGCATATCTCAGTTGCATTATTGCTGACTGTAGCCTGATTTAATAGATCAGATCTGCTCACATACTTTGTACTTAGAGAATAAAGGTATTGGTTTTAGCCCCTGGAGTGCATCTATCATCTCATATAACATGGGCGACATCATTATTTTAAGTAAAACAACGAGGCAAAGCTGAGTTGTTTTACGCCAAAAATAATGATGTCGCCCATGAGATGATAGAAGAATAACAAAAAAAACAATACCTTTATTCTCATTCTTAAACACTTCAATAATTATTATTCAAATAGAAATATCATAAGTATTACAAATTTTAATCAAATTAAATCCTACATTTTATAAGGAACTACCTAAGGCTTAAAATCGATCAGTCCCGTTGTTGCTATGCGCCTCCCGATTGGTTCAAATAGCGAGCACGGGTATCGCGTTGATGCACACGCGCTGACCCGTGTGATATCGTGTAATATCACACGGGTAAGAACCAATGAGGTTGCAGGAACGTTCTCAAGTGTTTAAGAATTGTTATCAAATTACAACAACAAAAAATTACCATCCAGCTATAATAGGGTTACAATACTAAAGTAACTGACTTGATAACTCTGTATTCAAATGTGATTGCACAGAGGCTGGGTTTATTTTCAGATAATCAAATTTTTAAGTTTGCATTATGTAGAATTCCAGATATGATGAATAGCTCAGATGCAAAAATGGATAAATACATTTTTCTTGATTTGAGATAAAATATTGGATTTTTTAAAAGTAGGGTGTCAATTACAAGCTACAATCATAGAATTATTGTGTTGGGACACGTGGTGATTGCACTCATTGTTTTCATCCCCAGTCACATAAATTTTGATGGATGTTTTTCAAGTAATGTTCTACGTGTAGCCTCAGCCCTCCTGTAAGCCATATCCTCCCTTCCCCACCAATCAATGTTGCAGAGTCCAACACGGAGCCTGATGATAAAACCCCGATCAACATTGTTCCGGGGGGGGATCAATTCTAGTGCATGGTCCTAAACCGTCCCAAGACTAAATTCTATGATTGTAGCATGCAGTATGTATAGGGAAAATGGTGGTGATGGTCTATGGTATTTGTCCGATTCAAGTAGGCCTAAAACAGTAATTTTTCTATGGCCTAAGAAGCCTTTTTTTCAGTATAAAGTGTTGTTGAACTGTATTAATTTAAAAACTAGTCTTATATCCCAAGCCATTTTTCAGAAATTGGCATTTAAAAAAAAAAATTCTGATCTGTACAAAATTATAACTTCTTCATATACTGGGGTACTCGAATAGCAAGACCAATAAAAGCAAATGTTAGAAAAATGTCAGGAGTGCATTGGGCTATTCCAGAAATTAATGGCACCCCCCAAGAAGACATGTAAGTTTGTACCATAAATTTTTGGGAATTTCCAGACCAAACTTTAATAAAAAAAAATGGGAATTCCCATTTTGACAATAAATTATTTTTTGGGGGGAATTCCCAAGCCTAAAATAAAAAGGTATCTTTTTCTTGGGAATTCCCATGTCTTCTTTAGGGTTGTGAAAATAATGACAATTTTTTTTTTTTTTTTGGGGGGAATTCCCGAGCAAACAATGGTGAAAAATTTTGGGAATCCCATGTCTTCTTTAGGGGGTTGCCTTTAATTTCTGGAATAGCCCATTCATTGTGTATACACTTCTAGTGCCCGTTTCTATTCATCGTTATGTATTCTTCTCCCGTGCATTATTTTCGCGAACTACCCTTCACAGCCCAAATTATATAAACCTGCACGCTAAACAATGCATTATCTAAAACCTGCACGCTAAACAATAGATTCTAGATAATACGTGCACGCCAAATACTAGAAATACTACTTTCACATAACCATAAAGTAGAGTTAGGTGGCGCTTTAGACACAGAGATCACATAACTATATAATTGTCTGTTCGATATATATACCAACAAAAAAGTACGAAATATACATTCTGTGGTGTTAAAATGGTATAGTTACAAACGGTGTTCTATAATAGTGTACAATTACGAATAAGGTGCAACTCGCTAGACTTGAGTCCAGTCCTCGTTTACGGAGTTTAGGATTAGGGTTTAGGGTTGGGATAGGGCAGTCTTGTAATAAGACTAGTAGAGTTGCACCCTTGCAAATATCATTGTCATAAATTATGATTAATGACCTCAAATAAATCAAACATCAAATGAGAATAATCGAGCTTCTATTAATTAAAAAGGGCCAAACACAGGTGGATCATAATTATACAAGATGACACCATTGCAAAATATTCAGCATTTTACAAATGAAATACATGTAGGCCTATATCTAAAATAACATAGCCGGGCCCGGGAAACACACACTAGCGCATAATATCATGATCATGCTTTATATACCATAGGCCTTCAAACACATGTGTTTGAAGGCCTATGATAATACTGAACAAATTGTTAAATCCCAATGTCGTGTGTTTTAATATAAGTAGTTCAAATTATAGAGCTATAAAGTCCAGTTGATATTCACCGTAGTACTAGTCTGACATCTAAATCGATCGTTTCCAACTGGTTCAGTGCTCTCTGTGTTCGAAACCACGATATTAAATGATCACAACATACAGTCAAGTCAATTAAACCATGCGTGAATAAGTTACCTAAGTATGACGTATGGCGCAATCGATACCATTGATTACAGGGATTGATTTTCTTTACCAGTTAAATGCTACGTAGCTGGTCAATGTCCTGACGGTGTTTTTAAAATGTAAGATATTTTCCCTAATATTAAAACTAATATAATGAATGCAGCAATTAATATTGCCTATTGTTTTAATAGGCCTACACTCAAAGTGTATGACGGATAATGTATTGTGCAAATGCATTCGTCAAGATAATTGCACTTGCCATGGAGTTATTGCATTTAGCTTTCGAGCCTATCGGCTCTCAAGCTAAATGCAATAACTCCACGGCGCGTGCGATTATCTTGACGAATGCATTGCACTCAGTTCATTATCCTTATCATAACTCATGGGTGTGCACTCCACATACTCCATGCAGTGCTTTTGGACACATTCATTTTTGTTGCAGGCTGATGCCTTTGTATTGGCTCATTTTATCTACTATTTTTTTTATAAAAATAACAAAAATCACAAGGTGTTTTTTTGTTGTTTTTGCTTGTGTATAAAATAGGTGAATAAACATGTATCACTTGATAAGTATTATGAGATTTTGACAGAACTTTAACAAATTATAGATTATTATATACCTCATCTAAAGATTCCCGCCTTCTGATTGGTTAAAAGAGCGGGCATAGTTTTGACTATGCCCGCTAAAGTAACTATCCCCCGGGTGTAGTTCTACGTGTGCGTTGTTCCCAGCGTAAAATGATATTACGCACGCGTTAATGTTTGCGCGCGCTATAATTACGCGGAAATCGCAGATTATAATCTGTGTCATTCGCATTGAAACTATTAATTTCTCTCTTTCCAAAATCGATGCTTTTAAGATGGCAAGAATCTTTAGATTTGGTATATAAAACAAATATTGACTGCTTTTTATTCGGGACATGGTTAAAACTATAGGCCTCGGGGCATAGTCATGGTTTTGAGATCACCTTGGGCCTATAATATTTACCATGCCCCTCATAGCAGTCAATATTTGTATACTATAATCTTAGAAGCAATATACGATAGCTGTACAGAAAGCCCATATATTAATTCCTACATCTTATGAAATAAGCTCTATTTTCAAATAAATAAATATTTCTTTATCTTTGATTGTATAACAGTAGTTTGCATTTATTTTGTGTTTTATGTGAAGATAAGGATAGGATCCAACAGACTGTTAATTATCCTATTTTATTGACTTTTTCGGTAAACCCCATAAGCCTTTATGCGAGTACACCTGAGACGCAATACGCTGCGTCCATACGCCGATGCGCACATCGTTTAGCAAACATAGTTTCTGTGCATTGCAAGTCGGTGTGACGTCAAATGACGACATATCAGGTGTACTTGCAAAGGCTTATAGGAATTACCAAAAAGGTGAATTGCAAAGTTACATGTGTATTGAACTAATGCTATTCCAGTTGAAATCCATACACCCCTTATGGAAGACATGACCTTAATCTTCCACACAGGGAGTGTGAATTTCAAATGGAGTCACCCATTCAGGTAACACCATTTGAAACTTACACTTCTTGTTTGGAAGATTAATATAAGGTCATATCTTCCATAGGGGGTATAGGTTTCAATTGGAATAGCCTATTACCATGTGCTGATGGATTACAGTTAAATTGTGTCATCAAACTTGGTAAAGACAGCAGTGATGCAATTTGGGGCTAAAACATATCAATATCAGTGTATATGATCCTGCATCATATACTGGGGCACCCAAAAAGGTGGTTTTGTTACATTCCCAGCAAACACAAAACGTTTTCGACATCATTCGCAAAAGGTTATAAAAGGTTGCCAGAAAACGTTTAAATGTTGGGTTATATAAAGGGTATATTAAGAGTATAAAACGTTTTTATAAACTTAAAAAACATTTTTTGATGATCTACTGCTCAGCAAACAAAAATGTTTTACAGAAAACGTTTAAATGTCGGGTTATATAAAGGGTATAAAACGTTTTAATAACATTCCAAAAACATTCTTGAAAACTTGATACAAAACATTCTAAACAAAATGTTATTTTGGGGTTGAAAAAATATTTTGCGAAAAACGTTTGCCCAAAATATTTTCAATAACGTTTTAAAAACGTTTTCATGACCTTTATATAACTCGACATTTAAATGTTATTAAAAGGTTTTGAAAAAAACATTTTAAGAACATTTCTGTGTTTGCTGGGTTCAAATATTTTAACATAATGTTATTTAAGTATTGACACAATATTTGGCAAAAATATTTGCAAAAATAGTTTACAATAACGTTTTTGAAAACATTTAAAAATATTGTTGTAGTGTGTTTTCATACAAAACGCTTTTAAAACGTTATCATGACCTTTATATAACCCGACATTTTAATGTTATTAAAACGTTTTTACCTAAACCAAAAGCCAAAATATAACTTATTTAAAACGTTTTAAAAACGTTTTTGTGTTTGCTGGGTTTCGATGTGCCCCAAAGAAGACATGTAAGTTTGTACCATAAATTTTTGGGAATTTCCAGACCAAACTTTAATAAAAAAAAAATGGGAATTCCCATTTTGACAATAAATTATTTTTTGGGGGGAATTCCCAAGCCTAAAATAAAAAGGTATCTTTTTCTTGGGAATTCCCATGTCTTCTTTAGGGTTGTGAAAATAATGACAATTTTTTTTTTTTTTTTAGGGGGGAATTCCCGGAGCAAACAATGGTGAAAAATTTTGGGAATCCCATGTCTTCTTTAGGGGGTTGCCTTTAATTTCTGGAATAGCCCATTCATTGTGTATAACTCATGGGTGTGCACTCCACATACTCCATGCAGTGCTTTTGGACACATTCATTTTTGTTGCAGGCTGATGCCTTTGTATTGGCTCATTTTATCTACTATTTTTTTTATAAAAATAACAAAAATCACAAGGTGTTTTTTTGTTGTTTTTTCTTGTGTATAAAATAGGTGAATAAACATGTATCACTTGATAAGTATTATGAGATTTTGACAGAACTTTAACAAATTATAGATTATTATATACCTCATCTAAAGATTCCCGCCTTCTGATTGGTTAAAAGAGCGGGCATAGTTTTGACTATGCCCGCTAAAGTAACTATCCCCCGGGTGTAGTTCTACGTGTGCGTTGTTCCCAGCGTAAAATGATATTACGCACGCGTTAATATTTGCGCGCGCTATAATTACGCGGAAATCGCAGATTATAATCTGTGTCATTCGCATTGAAACTATTAATTTCTCTCTTTCCAAAATCGATGCTTTTAAGATGGCAAGAATCTTTAGATTTGGTATATAAAACAAATATTGACTGCTTTTTATTCGGGACATGGTTAAAACTATAGGCCTCGGGGCATAGTCATGGTTTTGAGATCACCTTGGGCCTATAATATTTACCATGCCCCTCATAGCAGTCAATATTTGTATACTATAATCTTAGAAGCAATATAAGATAGCTGTACAGAAAGCCCCTATATTAATTCCTACATCTTATGAAATAAGCTCTATTTTCAAATAAATAAATATTTCTTTATCTTTGATTGTATAACAGTAGTTTGCATTTATTTTGTTGTGTTTTATGTGAAGATAAGGATAGGATCCAACAGACTGTTAATTATCCCTATTTTATTGACTTTTTCGGTAAACCCCATAAGCCTTTGCGAGTACACCTGAGACGTCAATACGCGTCACGCCGATGCGCACATCGTTTAGCAAACATAGTTTCTGTGCATTGCAAGTCGGTGTGACGTCAAATGACGACATATCAGGTGTACTTGCAAAGGCTTATAGGAATTACCAAAAGGTGAATTGCAAAGTTACATGTGTATTGAACTAATGCTATTCCAGTTGAAATCCATACACCCCTTATGGAAGACATGACCTTATCTCGCACACAGGGAGTGTGAATTTCAAATGGAGTCACCCATTCAGGTAACACCATTTGAAACTTACACTTCTTGTTTGGAAGATTAATATAAGGTCATATCTTCCATAGGGGGTATAGGTTTCAATTGGATAGCCTATTACCATGTGCTGATGGATTACAGTTAAATTGTGTCATCAAACTTGGTAAAGACAGCAGTGATGCAATTTGGGGCTAAAACATATCAATATCAGTGTATATGATCCTGCATCATATACTGGGGCACCCCAAAAAGGTGGTTTTGTTACATTCCCAGCAAACACAAAACGTTTTCGACATCATTCGCAAAAAGGTTATAAAAGGTTGCCAGAAAACGTTTAAATGTTGGGTTATATAAAGGGTATATTAAGAGTATAAAACGTTTTTATAAACTTAAAAAACAGTTTTTGATAATCTACTGCTCAGCAAACAAAAATGTTTTACAGAAAACGTTTAAATGTCGGGTTATATAAAGGGTATAAAACGTTTTAATAACATTCCAAAAACATTCTTGAAAACTTGATACAAAACATTCTAAACAAAATGTTATTTTGGGGTTGAAAAAATATTTTGCGAAAAACGTTTGCCCAAAATATTTTCAATAACGTTTTAAAAACGTTTTCATGACCTTTATATAACCCGACATTTAAATGTTATTAAAAGGTTTTGAAAAAAACATTTTAAGAACATTTCTGTGTTTGCTGGGTTCAAATATTTTAACATAATGTTATTTAAGTATTGACACAATATTTGGCAAAAATATTTGCAAAAATAGTTTACAATAACGTTTTTGAAAACATTTAAAATATTGTTGTAGTGTGTTTTCATACAAAACGTTTTAAAACGTTATCATGACCTTTATATAACCCGACATTTTAATGTTATTAAAACGTTTTTACCTAAACCAAAAGCCAAAATATAACTTATTTAAAACGTTTTAAAAACGTTTTTGTGTTTGCTGGGTTTCGATGTGCAGTTTGGATATTACAAAACACTGTCTCTTCAGTATTCCTTCACTTAGAAGATTCAATTAGGTCTTCAGTTGAGGCTAATTTATTCTTTATTACTCATGTTTTTATCCTGTTTTAAAATAATTTTTAATTCTTTTCTTATGATGTTTGGCATGAAATGTGCCAGGGTGGTTGTGGATTAGGGGGAGGTGGATTAGGGGGAGGGATTCCTATCGTAAATTTGGTCTTAAACCCCCATTAAAAATTTGAATCTTGTAAAAAAATGTCTAAATGAACTCCCAGACATCTAAACCAAGTAAATAAATACAGAAGGTCATATAAAAGACTAATACTTGCTCAGAATGATTGTAAATGTGGAAAAAGGAGGTGGGGTTAAATCCCACCTACTTTGTGATTGTTTTGCCTGCACTCTCTCATTTTTAACCAATTTCCATTAAAAAAGGTGTCAAAATGCTCAGGATGATGAACCACTTCAAATGAGACATGTAGGTAAAATGTTTGAAACATTTCATTTTTTTACTTTGTAACACAAAGGTACCCCCAAGTTCTGACACAGGACCATATGCACTGATATATGATGAGCTGTTTTAAAAGCAAGCATTTTAAGCCCAAAAATGTAACAGTTGAATTAAAAAAACCATTGGTTTACTAGTCTCAGGGATATTGAACTGAAAAGAACAATCAACATAAAATGATATTTAAGGATAAAGACATAAATAATGATCAAGGGAATGAGTCAGATGTCGCTAATATTGTTTATGAAATATTGGCAAAAACAGCATGAACTGTGTTCAAATTGTTTTATAATGTTTTCAGCCATTGATAAATTGCTCATAATTCGGTAACCAGATGTCTGATTTTGATAGGGTTTGCATCAAAATGTAGCATTCTTTTACTGCCAGAAATGATGTTAAAAACTTCTGATTAAAAATTGTCAACATGTGACTCGTTCCCTTTGATTTGTGTATGCCATCCGTCGCCTGGTGTAATAAAAAAAACACCTTGTTTTCTCTATCTTCTAGACTTTGTTACATTGCTTTTCTTCAATAGGCTATTCCAGTTGAAATCCATACACATCAAATAGGGTTTACCTGAATGAGTGTATGGATTTCAACTGGAATTACCCAATTTTTGTCATCTAACTCCATCAACATAGCAAACTTTGATACACGTCTATGTTTTCAACCTTTTGGCAATCCTTGGTTCAAGAGTTTTTAAAAATATTATTCAGCCGTAAAATATTATTTAGCCGTAACCCATACCCATACCCCAAGCCAAACCCTAACCCCAAACCTTGAATCATAAACCCAACCCTTACCCTAATCCTAAAATTAAATTCTAACCCTAAACATACACGAAATAATATTCATAATGAGCAAAACCGAGGATTGCCAAGATTTTTTTATTTTAAAACAACTTCCTGTGTAAATACGGTACTAAAAGTTATCTCTCCTCTGCATAAGCCTCCTTGCCGTCTCTGCTGGGTGTTTATAATCTGCCATTGCGCATGACACATACGGGTTTGGACTACTGTTAGGTCCAAACACAACCGAGTTACGTATATGAATGGTCTTGATGGTGTTTAGGTCTTGAATCCTCTCACGAAACACCCCACTGAAGATACTTGGCCCTTTGTTGGCGAAGTCACGCTGTTGAGTTGTGGTTGCTACATGGGCAAAGGGGAACTGCTCGGGAGAATAAATCTGAAATGTAAAGAGTAAAAGAAAAGTAAATACCCGTATGGATTTGTTTCTAAATTTCAAAAAGCATTTCTTCGATTGAAAATATTTTTGACATGCATTATCTATAGCCTATGCATACCCAGTGATTCTAATCCAAAAGGTGTTCTGATGCATGAGTAACACACATGACTGGTGAGATTGCTGATTTCGAAAGTCGCAAAAATGAGTATCCGTTATCAGGAGGATGGTTAAAAGGGCATTTCGTGATCCACAGCCTCATCCCCCACTTTTATCAAAAAAAGTTGAGATTTTTATATCACTGGAAACCTCTGGCTACATAATGTTTATGTACAAATTATTTCTTTCAGATTAATTCGTTTAGCAAAGATATCGTGAAATTTGAATTTCGTTCTGGTGCACCAGAACGAAATTACAACGCATTGTCTATTACACCGTATGCATAACTCGCGAACGCAAAATCGGAATCAACTGAAATTTTGGGAATAGGTTTTTCGTGGATATCTAATGAAAAATGACATAAATAGAGGATGCTAGGATTATGAAATACTCCTTTAAGCAGAATCACTATGTGCATCCACTTTTTGTCTGACCAGAATAGGGCAGTTGCAATCGGGCACTTGCGTTATAATCAGGCACCCGATATCTAGAATATTTTGCACTATAATCGGACAACCATTATAGCAATTACACTTGGGTTATAATTGAGCACCCGGTATCAGGAAAACATGCATTGTAACTTTGAATTAGTGAACTCTTTCATTTAATGTGTCCTCATTCAAGCATGAAGTCAACTACAGATATGAAAGCAGTGTCTTTGATGAGTCTACTGATGATGCATGCCAAAAAAATCTTTTCAATTGAAATACTTTTTATAATATAGAAACAAAACCAATTGCATACCTGCCAACTACTCCGATTTTCGCGGAGTTACTCCGATTTCCCGAGTTTTAAACCCCCGAAAATCGGAGCACTCCGATTTTCTGGAAAAAAAAATTAAAAAAAAAAAAAAATTTTTAAATAATTTGTTTTAAATTTCTTTTCCAAAGTTTTCGGCGACTTTGGAGAACCACTGGACCTATTCTGAAGTGCTAGGATCATTCACAGTTAATTTGAAAACAATTGGAAAAAATTACAAAAAAATTACAGTTTGTTATCCTTAATATGCAAACCACTAACTAATGTTTACCTCTTCATCTAGCACATATTATAAAATGCATGGAAAACCAATGCATGTATAATATTGTGATAGATGAAGAGGTAAACATTAGTTAGTGGTTTACATATTAAAGATAACAAACTGTAATTTTTTTTGTAATGTTTTCAATTTTTTTTAAATCATCTGTGAATGATCCTAGCACTTCAGAATACGTCTAGTGTTTCTCCAAAGTCAACAAAACTTTGACATGTTTTTGTTAAATGTTTTTTTCTGAATTTTTAACTTTGTATTGTGCATCATATCAGTGTCCTATCAGTCACGTAGGCCCTGTTATAAAGCCAAAAAATCGCTTCAACGAATGATCGTTATGTACAAAAGTATAGGAAACTGCATTTTTAAAAGCACATTTTCTATGTGAAGGAAGCATATTTTTCAAACTTGTAAAAACAAGTCCCAGAATGTTTTTTCACATTTTTTCAAAGGTTGCATGCATCAAATATGTGTTGAAATTGTTGCCAGATATGGAGTATAAATCCCTTGTCAAATGCAACCTTCAGAATAGGTCTAGAGGTTCTTAAGTTGCCAAAAACTTGGAAAAAATTAAGAAAAAATGTTTTTTTTTTTTTAATTTTTACCTTTGTATTGTGCATCATATCAATGTCCTATCAGTCACGTAGGCCCTGTTATAAAGCCAAAAAAGTGCTTCAACGAATGATCGTTATGTACAAAAGTATAGGAAACTGCATTTTTAAAAGCACATTTTCTGTGTGAAGGAAGCATATTTTTCAAACTTATAAACACAGGTCCCAGAATGTTTTTTCACATTTTTTTCAAAGGTTGTAGTCATCAAATATGTGTTGAAATTGTTGCTAGATATGGAGTATAAATCCCTCCTCAAAGTGTATAAAAAGCCTAGGGCTTCATTTTCACCTTGTTGTTTTTCTATAAAATGTGTCTAATGTGAAGGGGCTTATAAGGGTTTTTACAGTGTAGAAACCCTCTAGCTTTGGGGGCTTCGCCCCTCAACCCCTGACCGGGGCTTTGCCCCTGATCCCACCAAGGGCCCTTAAGCGGGCCCCTGGACCCCCCGCCGTCAGAGACGATACTACGGGCGCTTCGCGACCTACGTTCGCCATGTACTCTGTTTTCTAGGTTTTCAATGTTGGCAGGTATGCAAATGGGTATTTTTGTTTTACTCTTTAAAAGGAATGTAAATGAAATTTTTTGGATAGTTAATAGTACTCCCGATTCCTGAAAAATACAACATTAATTTTTTGGATAAAACAATACTATCTTGTTTTGCCAAATGAAACATAGCTAAATCATCATCCTTTAATCCACACCAAGATCTTGGACTACTATTTTTGGACTATAGGCCTACTAAACCACGATCCTAATCCTTTAGTTCTGTTTCAGTTTTATTTTGCCACACGTCAAAATAAGTAATACAGCACATTTTTATATTCATATTCATTAACTTTTGGCAGTGATTACCAAGTAAAGCCTTTTGTTAGGATTAGGATTAAGCTATGTTTCATTTGACAGAACAGGATAATAATGTTCTTAATCCTAAAAAAAAAATTAAGCAAAAAAGCAAAAGAAAAGTTTTAAGAATAAAATGTTATTGTAAAAAATGTGTTGGCATACTTTTCTTGCAAACGTTTTGTCAACGCTGAAATAACTGTTTTGAATATTTTGTAGAAAGTTCTAAAGAAAATGAATGAAAGGTTAGGCCTGTATTAAAACATTTTACATAACCTACCCTCCATATTACACATTTTAATTGTTTTAATTTTTATTGTAAAACGTTTTATTTGCTAAGATACGTTAACTTGTATAGCCTAGATTAAAGGTACCAATTTCTAACTCGTCTTTTCTGTTATGTATTGTGCATGTCAGCTTTTATTTTTGATATTCAAATTCCCCCGGTCAACCCACATAGGGTGGTCTTAACCCTGGAATTATGGAAACTTTCGGGTCTCATAACTGCTAAATTATTGGTGTAAAGTATATAAAAAGTATACTGGCAAAGACTTGATAAATTCATTATGTGAGGTCAACTTTGGGCCAAAATGCTCCTTTTTGGAGAAAATCCCCCCAAAACAGTTTTTTGGCCCAATTTTTTTTCGGTCAATGTAACAAAAAAATTCTTGGGCCAATTTTTTTCTTCACCAAAAATATTTAAAATTTGGGCTAAAATCAGGCTTTTTATGATTTTTTTTGTTGAAAATTGAGCACGTTAAGTCTTTGCCATTCTAAAAATGTATACTTTTGTATTCTTTAGACCAACAATTTAGCAATTATTAGACCCAACTATTTCCATAACACCTGGGATAAGACCACCCTTAATTCAAACCCAAAGGATGTTCTTGCTTATGTAGGCACCCGGGGGGTCACTCCCATCGTGGCATGTACACCGTCCGCGATAATCAACTTTTGACAAACACCCTAAACAAGGATTTAACCCTTGGCTAAAACGATACCCTAAACATGTAACACGCGCCCCTAAACTGGGATTTTATTCCTTGCATCAAATTTCATACCCTAAATTTCATTTCCGCGTATTAGCAATTGCAATTTTGCTACCTTTTTTCCAATTTTTCATGTTTTTGACACCCTAAACACGATACGCGCGTATCGTGCCTACCCACGAAAAACTGCCCTTTTTACTCGTTTTCATTATCGCGGATGGTGTAATGGGAGTGACCCCCCCCCCTGGGGGTAGGCAGAGGACGTATTTTAGGCAGTCTTGGGTTCGAATCTCTTACCTTTGCACATGATGGTGGTGTTGCTGCTGCAGGCTTTACATATTTCTTAGCTCCATGTTTGGTCTCGATATAATCCTTATAATACGATGACTTGAAGTTTGTCTTCTCGTCGCCTAGGGTAAAGTTCGTAGACTGCTTGAATGGTTGGACAGCCTTTACCTCTGTGCTAGTCATATTGCCTATAGAATATATAAGGAAAGGGGTTGAAGGACAATACCTGGAATGGCCATTTGGGCTATTCCAGAAAATGGAACACCTACACACACCCCGGAGTTCGGATTTCCAGACTTTATGACCAGTTGTGATTGTTGGAAATACAGACTTTCAAAGTGGAAAGAGTCATAACCGTCACTTTCATCTCTTCACTTTACAAAATAACACACAATTGTCATTTTGGGGATATGCAAAATTAGCTGTTCCACTACTTGCATTAGGTTTCACTGCCTGAACATAATTGATCATGTCTCACCTCCATTTTCAACCAAATCGAGGGATCAACTTTGAATCACAAACTGCCTCAGGCAAAACTCATGTCCTGGGAAGTAAATATCAAACAAGGTCATTTTTATGTAACTCATTGACCCATTGTGTCATATACTGCCTCTAGCTATAATGACAGCCTGGTGATCTGTTCAATTCATTGACAGATAGGCCTACTAACCTCAGGAGGGAATTCAATTTTTGATCAATTCTCTTCAGGTAGTGAAACGTAATGTGGACTTTGGGGGACTTGTGATATTTTCTTTAATAGACCTTATACTTTTCTGATTAAAATGGTTTCTGTTACAATTAGTGGTGGGTTAAGCGCTGATTTTTCGTAATTAATTTTGATCGGCCTTTTACTACCAACCATTTTGTAGCTGCACACATGCACGGTTTCACTTACCATGCGTGTAGGGTAATGATTGGTGTGGTGGTATGCAAAATCCACGATGGTGCTGCAGTTTATACGGATACCTCCTCGTATAACCACGGTAACTCTTACATAACTTGCGTAATTCATAGTCTTCCGTCAGTCTTCCGTATCAGTGGCGTACCGTGGTCGCTCCTAACCCGGGGGCCAAGAAAATTAAATCTTGCCGTCGCGTCCCTTCCTCAACAGCCCGATGAGCTGCTGATTTTTGGGTCTTACAATGTTTAGTTGTGGGGTCATTTATTTAAAAACTTTGGAAGTGCTTGTCAAATAGGCCTCGTTTCTTGGAAGTCGATACCCGATGACTTAATTCTGTGTGAGAAAACCTCTACCAGGTGTTTACGCAGTAGCGAACAGATACAGATGACCCCCCTTTTTTCTATCCTCAAAATGATGCCGAAACTTTCAAATAGGCCTACCTTTTGATTTCAGCAACTTTGTATCATAAATTTGGGAAGTTTGGAACAAGAAATAGAATTGTGCTTTATTTTTGTCAAAATTTTCTACCCGATGACCCCTTTTTTGAAATTTTATACCCATGATATGACCCCTTTTAAAAATATTAGGCCTATACCAAAATATGACCCTCTTTTTCATTTTGTTTGTACCCAATGATCCTCCTTTTCTATATAAAACAACCGATATGCCCCTCGGGAGGCCCCTACTTCGCGACGCCGAGCTGGTATAGCCACAAAACTCATCCCTAGCATTAGACATCTGAGCTACCTAGAAAGATTACAGGAGATGAAGCTGTACAGTTTGGAGCAAAGGAGATTAAGAGGAGATCTGATTGAAACATTCAAGATCATGAAAGGACTGGAAGGGATTACTTCAACGAAGCTCTTCACCTTGAATACCCAGAGGCACAGAGGAAGAGGACACAACTACAAGTTGTATAAGTCAGCACTTAAGAAGGGCCTCAACTGCAGGAAGAATTTCTTCTCAGTCCGAGCAATTACAGAGTGGAACAACCTCCCAGAAACAGTAGTAGAAGTCAAGACAACAAACCAATTCAAGACTCAGCTTGATAAGTTTTGGTGCAAGAGCGAAAATGGATATGGGGTCAAAAAGGCTGATGCCTAAATTATTCCCATCATACCTTAAGTGTAAGTGTAAGTTTAGTATACCCGTCACTTCTAAAGAGTGCGGGGGGGGGGGCTTTTCACTCCTAGTGTCCAAAGATTCTGCACCTTCCCGTCGTCGGTAGTGTGGTCGCATCGCAACCTCTTAACTGTGAACTTCTTTGAATTTGATACAACTCCGCCAAAGCTTTTATTCATTTTTATGCCTACAACTGCATAATTTATCTCATTCCTCATGATATAGGCCTAGATCTATATATTAGCCTACATAGTATTAGTAATTTAACATTTAACAAAGAGAACTTACCGGGTATTTTAGTGAAGGAATTCGGAAATTTGACAGCCTGCATGGCACATGGCCCGTTCACAATATTATCTGGCGTTCTCTCTTTCTTTCTCTCTATTATAAAATACCAATAATTATGTAAACCAGGAAAGAAACATTTTTATTAAGGTGCCGTTGGCGTTGAAACGAAAAATACGAGATACAGGAAGAAATAGCTTTGCTGCTATGATAGTCACCGCGCAACCAAACGAGGCGCAGTTTTGCGCGTCTTTGATTGTTAGCAGCGCGATACTACACACAGTGGACTTGTCGCGCGTGTCAAATCGAGGTGTATTTTAGGGATGAATTTCGGAGCTAATTGTCCCGCTAATTGTTTTATAGATTTCAAAAATAGATCAAAGGCTTTGGTCAGATTAGATTCTGATATATTAAGTTTATTTGATGAGAAAAAGTAGATTTTTTATTCGCCAAATTCATTAGGTCTATTTTCAGGGTGAACAAAAATTTCTTGGTTCGTGTTTTTTTTTTTTTTTTTTTTTAGCTTTTAGTTATTAAAGGAACACTCCGGCAATCACAACATTATGACTTATAATTATGTACAAGTATCAAGCACGAATTACATGGTTTAATTTAAAACAAACTCATTTTGACCATAAAATTAAATTAAAACAGCCGGGCTTCAACACGCGATATTCAAAATTCCCGCGCCGAAATTGTCTAGGGCAATGCAATGAAGTCATGGTTATTTGTGCTCAATTGTCGTCAGCCTTCACTGTGTTTCTGGGACGTCATATTATTCACTTGTAAAGTCTGCACTTGAAGGAAGGAAGGCTATTTTTATTTGTTTAGTCAATAATGAGTTTGTTTTAAATAAAGTCACGGGATTCGTGCTTGATAATTTTTCCAACATGGCATAATGTTGTGATTGCCGGAGACTTCCTTTTATTCAAAGGCAGCTGTGGACTCTCAAACATGCATGTATCATTGTAGTACTAGTAGGGCCCTAAAACTTCTTAATTATGCACGCATGACATGAAAGTTACAGAGGTTTTTTTTTAAGGTAAGACATCAAGTGCAGACTTTACAAGTGAATAACATGACAAAGTAGGCCACAGAACTTTTGTAAAAACAACAATTATGGAGAAAATCACACACACACACCCCCACACACCCCACCCACACACAAAATAAATAAAAATAAATTTTTTACAAAACTTTTTTTGTACATCATATTAAAAAAAAATCTTCAGACTCTCTATTCCAGGAACGGGATTTAAAAGTTCTGCCTTTACTGACCGACGTGGTTTTAAAGTTGTTGGTTCTTGTATTTTTGGCCCATTTTCGGCACATCTTCCCCATGAAATAAATAAACTTTGCCTCCCCTGCCTTTTTCTTCCAACCACTTTGGAAAAATCCTGGCTAAAGCCACTGTCCTGGTGCGGCAACACGCGCAAGTCTGTGCAGCAATTAGCAATTCAATAAAAACTTGTCCAATACCTATTCAGAACACACAACTTTTATGGGTTTCATATACTACAAGCTGATTCAAAAAGAAGTTTTGCGGCAGTTTTATACGAAATCTAGAAGGAATCTGCTGTAAATGAAAATATCATTGAAAAGAGCAGATCCCGAACGTCCAAATAAAAAAAAAATGTTGTATTTTCTTAAATACACCAAACCCGAATTATACTCAAAACCACCCATTTTTGCGGCTAAACCACCATTTTTGAGACGTTGGCCCAACGTTTAAGGCCATCATCAAAGATTTGATGTTGACCCAACAAACAAATGACATAAGGTTGGGTCAATGTTGGATCAACCTCGGCCCACCGTTGCTAACGTTGGGCGCCTGGCCAAAATCACGTTGTGCCAAGGTCAAAACACAACGTTAGACCAACTTATGAAAGTCGGTTGACACTCGTTGGGCAGTGGCGTAACTACGGGGGGGGGCAGAGGGGGGCAACGTGCCCCGGGCGCCACTCTTAGGGGGGGGGGGGCGCCAAATTGACAAATTCAGCATAGATTCTGCGCCCCTCCAAAATACATAAAACAAATAAATTAACTATATATGATATCTACTAGCGGGACATACATACATACATAGATACAACATTCCCCTATTTATAGTAAGACTAGCGGGATACCCGCGCTTCGCGCAGGTCCCCGCTAGATGAGTAAATGGGAGCGTTCACTATAACAGGAAGAATTACTGGACAGGTAGAATCATCGAAAAGATACATTTTGATTTTCCGTTTCCATGTTATTTATTTATTTAAACCCATTTTTTTCTAAATCTGTTATTTGTTACATTTCTTTTAGCTTCATTTTTTATTTGCTGCTTGTGATTTCCCGTTTCCATGTTTTTTATTTAATTCTGTTATCATTATTATAGCTTCTTTTTTTTCTTACATTTCCTGATTAGTTTCCTGATTACCTGATTAGTTTCTTTCCTTCTTTGTCTCGTTCCCGTTTCATTTAGTTAATTTAACCCGTTGGCCTAATTACTCGTACCTCTTTTGTCATTTTAATTTCATTTTTCTTTATAGTATAGATCTACCGCTTCATTTTGTTTATACAACACACATATTTTTCCCGTATACGTCCTCTCAGAGCGTGTATGCGGACGTGTTCATCTTTATCATAATCCCGTGACCCGTCCATGTACCTTTTTGTCCTTTAATTTTTATTTATTTTCCTTCTTTCTGTATTATCATGTCCACTGGTCTGTGGCTCGCAAGTCGCGTGGCTCTGCGCCGTTTACGCGCGCATTGGCGTAGTGCGCAATACGCTCGCGCGCCGACGCGCTGCCTGCCAGCTGCAGTGACCCGCAGGCTGGTAACTGATTTTCATAACAAAAACCCCGTTTTTACCCATATTTTCACTGTTTTTGCAGCCAATTCTTGATCGATTTCAACCAAATAAAGTCGAGGCAATTTCCCGTATATTCCTCGATCTCCCGTATGAATTTGGCGACATTTGGATCGAAACTGACGGAGCCTTTTACATAAACCACATAGATACATACAACATTCCCCTATTTATATAGTAAGATGTATCCCCAGACAAACAAGTGGTATGTCTATGGATGTATCTATGTATCTATGTATGTAGGCCATGTAGGCCTATAAAGGCTCCGTCAGTTTCGATCCAAATGTCGCCAAATTCATACGGGAGATCGATGAATATACGGGAACGTGTTTAAACTTTATTTGGTTGAAAACGGTCAAGAATTGGCTGCAAAAAACAGTGAAAATATGGGTAAAACGGTTTTTGAAGCAGCCCGCAGGCGATGCTTCCTATTTAATTTCACTGAAATGGCTTGCATACGATTAGGTGATATTCCTCAACTTTCGTTGATACACCATTCAAAATACATTACGATAATTGAGCTCAAATGAGCCTAGAATATTACAGGTTAGGCGCATGCACATGCTGTATTTTGTTATGAGTTTGATTTGCATGGCAGTACATGACTGAGAAAGAGAATAAGAATAGTTTGTCTTTTTAACAGTCTGTGCAAGGGTTGGCCGGTTTGTAGTATGTATTGACAGTGTAAGTAGAGGTTAACTAAGGTGAGACCACCAGATTTGGAAGGGGTTATATTATATTATTCAGTCGTGAATTTGCACTATACTCTGATTAAAAACAAACGACACGCCATTTTATAAAGTGACTGTAGTGCCCTTAGTAAAACCAGATGAAAACTTAGTGAAACTTGACAGGGCCTTACCAATTATAATGGTGTCTTTTGTGTGTAATTTAGGAACACTCTTGATTTGCCAGATTACAATTTTATGTTTCCCTAAAAATATAATGGTATGTCTTTTATAACGCAGATCTTCCGAGTGACGTAAAGTAGCACTGGTTTCTGTGCTGTACTTTGATACCTGTATGATGATTTTCCAACTGTAGGATAGTCATTAGGGTGATTCACAAAAAATGAAATTGGTATTTTTCAACGGGACACCCCCTCATTTTGTTCATTTTGGTAATAAAATCATACCTGCAAAATATGAAAAAAATTCAAAAAAGTTTAGGGGGTACTACCGGTCAATGAACTTTTGTACACAAAGTCAATGGGATTTATGAGCCATTTTCTTTACAACACAAAAAAGCCATGTTAATTTTCCCTGATTGTGCCAAAAATATTTGATCATAGTGTGAGTAATGTCCTTAAAATAAATGCTAAAGAAAATTGTAAAATTGTTAACCCGCTTTCCAGAATATTGCATTTTTGTGAAAACTGTTACATTTGTGGCAAGGCAGTTGCTGGAACAGCCAAAATATTATGGTACTTGGCTAATATAAAGTTGTGTTTATGGGGCTCTAGTTCTTTTTTTTTTTTTTAAATGTTTTTTTTTTTGTTTCTTTGTTTGTTTTTGCTTTGTTTTGTTTTTATTTGATCATGATTATGTGTTGTTTTGTTTTGTTTTGTTTTTGTCCTGTTATGTTTTGTTTTGGTCTTGTTTTGTTTGTTTTTACTTGATCATAATTATGTTTCCTATATTGTATTTTGTTTGTTTTCTCAGAGCATGTAGGTCTAGTGTAGAAAACTCAAGATGGTATGATTTTTTCTTTTTGTCTTTGTGGGTTTTTTTTTTGTTTTTTTTGTTTTTGTTTTTGTTATTGTTTTGATTTTTTTGTTTTGTTTTTGTAGTATGTATGTCTTAATTAAATTAAAAGATTTGCTGTTTTGTGTTAAGTACGTTCGCAAATAAGTTTATTTCATCAAAGTTTCTTTATTTCGGTCAGGGTATTTTTGTCGATAACACTTCACAATGTTTGTAATTTTATGTAAGTGTAGTGTAATGTTTAATGTGTAATCCAGTACTCAGTAGTAAATGTGTCTTAGCCACTCTAGCTCTTGTCACAAGTACCTTGCACAAGGTGTAGTTTTGAACTGGCCACTATCCAATGTTGTGACCCCAATTTATATACATTTCTTTTCAACCATGGTGAATCTAATCCTTCCTGTGGTCATTCAATTCAAACAATACAAATCTTCATCAGGTATGGCCATAATGACCACCCCTGATACAGATGTATGGATTTTGATAGTTACTATTACATAAGATTTCAAAAGCTGGTATCACCATTGGGGTAAACTAATATGTGAAGAATTTTAATCTTTTTTTTTTTTCAACAGTTCAGTTCAATAAGGTATAAATTTGGGGTGTCTGGTGGGATTCCAGGGGATATCCCAGGGTATTCTTTTCTTGAGCTACACTCCCTCTGTCACTTTTGAAACATTTTTTATTATTACAGTCAACTATGAACTTTAATTTGGTAAAAACCCATGTTTTCACAGTTAGTTAAGTAAATCATTGAACATTTACTTCAGTTTTGCAAGCCTGGTAGACTTTTTAGGCCCTGAAATAAGCGTTTGAAATTTTTGACAAAAAATCCCATTGACTTTGTGTACAAAAGTTCATTGACCGGTAGCACCCCCTAAACTTTTTTGAATTTTTTTCATATTTTGCAGGTATGATTTTATTACCAAAATGAACAAAATGAGGGGGTGTCCCGTTGAAAAATACCAATTTCATTTTTTGTGAATCACCCTAATAGTCATGGTAGCCGATACGCTACGCTCAGTGTTGCCAAAACTTTTCAGCATCAAGGCGCGGCGCATTGACTCGCCAGGCCGCGGTAAAGGATTCTCAAGTAGCCCAATTTTCTAAGCTTCCAAAAAAGCGCCCAATACCGTATATTTGGCCAGATTTACCCGAATTTAGAACGCAAAACACCCAATTGGGCGGAAAAACACTTGACTTTGAAACTTCCGGTACTTACTGGGAAGTTACTGACCGATCAATAAATGGTCACAAAACCCATTGTAATTTCAATTTGGAGCTTCAAAGACTCAAAACCTTTATAAATCGGCTAAATTGAAAGGAAAATACATCAAGTTAGTGCCGCGGCCTGAGACTGTCAAAAGTAGCCCAATTTTAGACAAGTAGCGGCATGCTTTTTTGAGTAGCGGCAAGTGATCGCCAAATAGCCCAATTGTGCGCTTAAGGCGCGGCGTTGGCATCACTGGCTACGCTACGCTACGATACGATACGCTACGATACGATACGCTACGATACGCGCGGAGACTGGTAACGAGTCGAGTCCAAAAAAACTATAAAACTTGGTTTATCGATTGGCAAGGGGCGATTATAGCATTCAATCGTCATTCAATGTAGACCTCCTTGTAAACAAACCTGAACTCCTTGGTTATCGATTAGCATGGTCTTTAACATTTTAACATTTTACACCAAAATCATTATTGTAACTTAATGCTTATAACTTAGATTAGTTTAACTTTTAACTTATGTATAATATGCGTTCTTTGTAATATTACAAATGTACTTCTCTACATCTAACTTTAAATACGTTTATTACGTTTATAATGTATGTCCACATTTACCAGTACAAACTGTACAACTCATCTGCCAAACCAGATTTCATGTAATCTTTCAACAGAGCCTTACTTTTGCCAGTAACTAATATTTTTATAATTATATGTACATCTGAACGTTATATTTTTCCACCAAATAAACTTACACGAAGTACAATTTCTGTGTTGAAGTGCTTTACTCCGAAGTGTTCTCACAGTATATAGCTTAACTCCTTTGCTTCCACTTCAAACAGTGTGCATAAAACACAAACCTATCAAATGCCAAACATTTCGTTGAGCATACACTTTATCAAAGTGTTTAGAGTTTTTGTAACACTTTTTAACACTGAAAAGTGTTTATTTAGGCCTGTCCAATTCACACTAAGTGTAAAAGACACCTAAACACCAAAGCAAACATGAAGTTAACACATAAACACAAAGAATAATCATATGACAGTATTAAGATCCTAAACATCGGACATGTTGAGTTCCAAAATTGTTTAAAAAGTAATAAAATACAACAGTAAAACATATACCCCCCTTACAAAAAAAAAATTCATCACAGATTCCAAAATTTCAAAGATTTCCTTTGACGCTGCTTAACCCTTTTAAAGGGTTTTTTTATTTGTTATGAAAATCGGTTGTCAGCCTACGCGTCACTGCAACTGACCGGCAGCACTACGCCAATGGGCGCGTAAACGGCGCAGAGCCACGCGACTGCGAGCCAGAGACCAGTGGACATGATAATACGGAAAGAAGGAAAAATAATGGACAAAAAGGTACATGGACGGGTCACGGGATTATGATAACGGGTGAACACGTCCGCAGACACGCTATGAGAGGACGTAATAAATACGGGAAAAAGATGTTTGTTGTATAAACAACATGAAGCGGTACTATAAAGAAAAATTAAATTAAAATGAGGACAAAAAAGTACGAGTAATAGGCCAACGGGTTAAAATAACTAAATGAAACGGGAACAAAACAAAGAAGGAAAAAAAAAAAACTAATCAGGAAATGTAAGAAAAAAAAAAAGAAGCTAAAATAATGAGAACAGAATTAAATAAAAAAAAACATGGAAACGGGAAATCACAAGCAGCAAATAAACAAAGAAGCTAAAGGAAATGTAAGAAAGAACAGATTTAGAAAATAATGGGAACGAGGTTAAATAAATAAATAACATGGAAACGGAAAATCATAAGCTAAAGAAACTAAAAAAGAAAGTGTAAGAAGAGACAGGTTTAGAAAAAAAAATGTACCTTTTCAATGATTCTACCTGTTCAGTAATTATTCCTGTTATGGTGAACGCTCCCATCGGGGACCCGCGCGAAGCGCGGGTATCCCGCTAGTAATCTTAACAACCTTCAGTCGGCATAATACAACATCATTCTACAGAAACGGCCCTGGTACGCTTTCCTGCTCGCTTAATTAGTTCCATAAGGGACGTTGTACGTGCAGTACTACAAAGAAGAAGAAGAAAAAAAAACCGATCTAAAATACGATAACAAGGAGGTTATAATATTTTTGGACTTATCCGCCGCGTTAGATCACATCATGTTGCTAACTCGGCTGAGGGAATAGACAGTCAACCATGCAGCAATATAGAAATATACTCGTATTATAAGTGAACGCGAAAGTCCATTGAGCGCTGATTCCGAGACTGGTCCAATCTGTTAGAGATCTCCCTTCCACATATTCGTTCAACGAAGCACGTTGTTTCCGATGTCACTTAGTACGAAAGCCCCGCCCCAGTTTCAATTCAAATATGGTAGCACAAAGCTATGCCGCGGGATGTGACGCAAGATCGGATGGGACACTTGTCAACAACTGAGAGGTATTGAGCTCAAGTGGCACGCGTCTGATAGACCCATGGTACGCGCAATAATAAAAGGCAACCACTCGACTCGGACTTAGGCCTATTGTCCATATTGCGTATATTATCGCGTGCGGTTTGCAAATGTTTGCACATTATTTAGCTAGGGAAGCCTTTTCAAATATCCCCGCGCTGCCAAGCTGCGTTGATTGGTCGGATACAATTTCGTCGTTTTAGTCGCTGACACAAACGTTAATGTAGTGAAAACATGGATGTGGTATATAGAAAGATTGCGTGACTCCAAATCCGTAAAAGTGAACTCCCAGCATTTTGTGGGAACTTGAAGGCAAATTGCTTACAGACTGGGAGGGTCCATGTATTGGGTTGATTTTTAATGCTATGTAATCTACATTACCAGTCGTTCTCCATGGACCCGAGGGAGGGTCTACTGAGGGAAAGGTATGGTGTCACTGAAGTAGCCCTTGCACATGTTGAAATGTTGAATGGTTGCGATATTACCATTCTGAGCGCGACCAAGCAGTGGTCATTGGCAAGACTGTTGAAGAGAATCATCCTCCCGGATCATCCTCTAAGCTACAGTGTTCCGCAGGGATATGTGGTCGGCCCGATACAGTTTATTTTGTACTCAGGTCCAATTAAAGATATTTTGAGTGCTCATGGAAACATATTATGTTTGATCCGTCCGCTAGCGCACAAGCTATTGCGTCAATTATAGAAGCCTGTGTTTCCGACATTCGTTCTTGGGCAACATCCAACAAGCTCAAGATAAACGATGCAAAGACAGAAATTGTGCACATTTCGTCCTGATATTGATCAAAAAGAACTGCGCCATCTGTCCAGGTCGGCACTGCTGACATTAAACCGGTGGAAGGCGTATGGGACATATAAGAGTGTTCATCGATAGCTTTATCATGTTTATCATGTCAGCAATGTGTGTCGGACAGCCCTTTACGCACTGTGACTACTGTGGCCAATTAGCCAGCTGAGGAAATACTCGATAAAACTACCACAGGGCGTCTTGTTCATGCTTTATTTCGTCGAGACTTGACAGTTGTAACTCTCCACTTTATGGACTGCCAGACGCTAATATCGCGAAGCTACAGCGTATCAGAACTCGGCATCAGCTCGTCGTTTAGTTGTTGGAGCTAAGACGCAACTGCATACAACAAATCCTTTAAAATTTGCACTGGTTGCCGATCAGAAAGTGGATCCTTTTCAAGACGCTTGTGTTGGTTTACAAGTCCCTCCTCTATGAACTTCTCACTGCTTATCATGCTAATATGTACCCTCGCGAACTTTAAGATCAATTACGCGCGCGTCTCGAGCCTTTTTCCATCGTGTGTTGTGATTTTATACGACTAGTTGTGATTTTATACGACTATTTTATACGAAAACGTGGTGGACAGAAACTTCGGTATAGAGATGTTGTGAAGCTGACATGGATGTTGATACATGGGAGACGAAAGCTAGTGACCGGGTCAATTGGAGGAAGAAGATCCACGATGCTGGGAAAACAGTGGAGCGGAAGCGAAAGGAGAAGTACCTTGAAGGATGGAGAAAGAGACACCCATCAACTTCGACAACTGTGCCTTCATCGAACTCGATGGGCAGCCGATGATGATGATGATGATGATGATGATGATGATGATGATGATGATGATGATGATGATGATGATACGACTAGTCCAATAAATTATCCACTTACTTGCAGATGTTTCGAAAACTACCAGTTTTCTTTTTCGATGCTATTGTTTTAATGACGGTTTGTGTTACAGCTGATGTTTACTGCTGCTTAGCATCTGAGTTGCCGGTTTTTCTGTCAGTTGAGATGGTCAAATACGTGACTTAAAAGGGCATTTCGTGATCCACAGCACCATCCCCCCACTTTTCTCAAAAAAAGTTGAGATTTTTATATCACTGGAAACCTCTGGCTACATAATGTTTACGTTCAAAACATTTCTTGCAGATTAATTCGTTTAGCAAAGATATCGTGAAATTTGAATTTCGTTATGGTATACCAGAACGAAATTACAACACATTGTCTATGGAGCGGCGTAATACACAAAATTGGAATCAACTGAAATTTTGCGAATAAGCCTTTTTCGTGGATATCTACTGAAAAATAACATAAAAAGAGGATGCTAGGATCACGAATACTCCTTTAAGTTGCATTGTTCCTCGTCTGTGTTCACCATTCATGGTGTTGCCCCGCTTTCTGATGACGATTGCTTCTTTTATCAATCTTTTGTATCTATTTATCTCTTATGTGCCTACGATCTTAGCCTCCTCCCAGTCAATGATATGATTCCCAGCAAACACAAAACGTTTTCGACATCATTCGCAAAAGGTTGTAAAAGGTTGTCAGAAAACGTTTAAATGTCGGGTTATATAAAGGGTACATTAATGGTATAAAACGTTTTCATAACATTAAATAACATTTGTTGGTAATTTACTGCACAGCAAACACAAATGTTTTACTGAAAACATTTAAATGTCGGGTTATATAAAGGGTATAAAAACGTTTTTTACGTTCCAAAAACATTTGTGAAAACTTGGTACAAATCATTCTAAACATAATGTTATTTAAGTGTTGACAAAATATTTGGTCAAAAATGTTTGCAAAAACGTTTACAATGACATTTCGAAAACCAAAACCCAAAATATAATTTACTTAAAACGTTTTAAAAACGTTTTTGTGTTTGCTGGGTTGTTATCAACCATATGGTCTGTAATAGCGGATTTATAGATAAGAGATTGCGATGCATTTCTGGTGGCTCTTGTTTTGATGTTGTTGCCGATTTTATCAGGCTTAGTTTTATGTTCATCAAGTCTTTCCCCCACATTTTCTGCCTGTCTCCCCATTGTATTTAGAAGTTTTTGTAAGGAATGAAGTATACGTTGGTAGAGTTATGAGGTTCCAGCTTGTCTTTTAGATGAACCAAGAGATTACGAAGAGTGCAACGAGGTTTCATTGTATTGGCGATGTTATAAATTTTGAAAATCCTAGAAATGCGCTCTGACACATCTTCCAAATATGAAACGACAACTAACGCTTTAGTCTTGGTCGAATCGTCTTTCTTTTTCTTCTCTTTTTTGGCTTAGGTTTAGCCATCTGATCTTTATTTTATGCTCCAATCCAGGGGCTATGTTAGAACATCTATTCATAAACAATATGCAAGTCCAATAAGACAAGACGGACAGTGCCCAGAAAAAAATATAAGAAAAAAAGTTATTCGTAAACTGAAATCATATTTCGTTTAAGCTGATTACGAAAATGTTTAACGGATTTGCAAGTCTTTGCTTTTTTATTTATACTGTTCTAAAAAGTGGGTCCAGTAACTCGGATTGAATGATCAGAGAATGCTTTTTTATTATTTGCCAAGTTGAGATCATTTACATGTCTTGTCTGGTAGCCGTGTATGTCAGAGCGCTTTGTAAAATAATCATTAAATAAATCAGGCAAATCATTCATAGAATATCTATACATAAATACGCCCAGTTCGAGTGAGTACATATCTTTTACAGTTAGTAGGTTATATTTTACAAATAAGGGTCCTGAATGACTTCTGTAATGACTATTTGACACTGTTCTAATTGCACACTTTTGTAATTTAACAAGTTTATCAAGATAAGTTTTACAGGTACTTCCCCAAATAAGTATTCCATAGTTGAGGTAAGGCATTACTAGAGTACAGTGTGTAAAATATACGTTCTGGAACATAGTGTTTTAATTTGTTCATGACACCAATATTTCGTGCTAGTGTTATGACAATGAACATGATGTTTACAAGTGAGGCATTCGTCTATTATGATACCTAAGAATTTGGTTTGTTTCACTCTGTCCAAAATTGTATCATCTAAAATAATATTTAAATCAGACTGTACTTTAACTGTTGTCATATGGGACGTTCCTAATATCATGTAATTAGTTTTGCTAGCATTTACTGATAATTTGTTTGCTTTCTTTCAATTCTTTATTTTATAAAATTTATTTGACTCTCAATGTTTTCATGCGAGTAAAGAGTAGTGGTGTCATCAGCAAATAAAATAAAATCTAGAACTTTTGTGGTATTAGTTATATCATTTACATAAAGTATAAATAACAGTGGACCTAATATAGATCCCTGTGGGACACCGCAGATAATATCTTTGAATCCTGATTCACAGGTATTGTGAGATACATATTGTTTTCTTTTATTCAAGTAGCTTTTAAACCAAGGCTTAAAAATACATTTCTTTCTTGTCCAAATGTTTTTAACTTGGACAGGAACTTCCTGCAATATAAACTCGTTTTGTATAGGATTAACGTAAAAGTAACACCGGACGCAGAATAATAATTTAGTATTACGATATTAAAAAAAAATCCATGGCGTACTGGAGCAGTGTGCAACAACTTTACTACTTTAACAGTTAACAACAGCAGTGGACAACTTTACGAGTTTCTTAGATGAGGTGTAAGTTCAATGGCGTACAACAACACCTAACCCACCAGGCATATATCTTGCAAATGAATTTATTGTCCTTCTACTAACATGACTAACGTTTGTAAAGGGTGCCAAAACAATACGCTCTGAACATTTCAGTGGCATCCTCATCATTTTCACCATATTATACGATGTTTGTAAAAGCTTTTTTATATTGTAATTATTTGTATGGATGAAATAAAACTGAACTGAACTGAATTCTAACAACTCAACGACTTTCTTATGGTTGAATCCAATGGAAAATGTACACGGCTTGTTCAGAGCCATAACTCAAAAGTATTAAAACACTTGGCTTTCGTTTTTGTTTAGTTCTTATTCGCCTTGATTATATGCTTCACGCCATATATAATAAAATCCCATTCTGTGAAAAACTTAGACACAGAGACCTAAAAACATACTATTTTGACCCATTAAAAACAATTCTTAAAGTATTAATTTAAAAATTTCTACATCAGTTATAAAAAGCAGTTGTTGGATTGAGTCTATATTGATTTCCTAAATGTATGTATTGAAAGATTGACTGTTTAATTTTTGACATATTTGTACACATTTGTGGATTTCTTGTGATAATTTTTTGAGTGGTATTTTTACGTTAACTTCGAAAACAATTTTTCATAGCACTAGATATCTGCTTACAAAATGGAAGTAACTAATTAGTGTGCGATCTATAGCTTTGATATGTCCAATACTGAAATGCTCTGCATTCAGATTATTATTGTGTTTAGCTACCAGAAATTACAAATGACACAAAGGTAGGTTTGGTAACAAATATGCGTTACTTCCGAATCCGAATACATGTTAAAAGCTGTGTCATTTCCACAAATGGAGAGAATAGTAAACAATATTTAAGCAAAAGGTGCAGGGCAATACACTATTTATTTAATACTACCAAGTTCATGAAGTTTCAATGGCCTGCATTTGAATATTTGTGAGATATTGACAAAAAAGTAAGTATTCTTGGTAACTTTCGGTAGCCGTATGTTACCTACAAATACAATTTGACATCATGGCGGTTTCGAATTCACATAGGTATACATGCCTGCCATGCAAAACTAAATACCGGTACGGCTTAATTGTTGAAAAATATGTACTGAAATAGACGACGGTCCGCTCATTTGAAAGAAAAATCAGATTCGAGGAAGATTAGAAGGGGACTAACATGTGTCCAAATTGATTTCTTGATAGATGATGGATCCTGGCTAATTGTGGTTGCCCTCATACGAAAGGCCACAAGACGTAACTGACTCCAAGATGGACTTCACAAGTCTGTAATAGAGATCTTAAGCGATTTGTGTGCAATCAATCAAATTAAAGTCACATTAATGCATTTGTTTCTTACTTCAATCCTCATTTAACTTCTGTGAACCGACATAATTATCTCTAACATTATATCTGATAGGGCCTCTAGTATCAATAAACGCACATAAAGAAAAGAATACATTCAAAGTGCTTTGTAAAATGAAGATTTGATCGCGATATCCACCAATAGTGTAATTGTTACCTATAGATACTGAAATGTTACTTACGAATACAGTAGAATACATGACATTGCGTAATGAAGTATCCCTACGAATGGAAATTAATTGTCAAAAGCTTTCAGTGGTACCCATTGACAATATTATTCCCCATATACGGATTCATTCAACAATTATTTATTACGTATTCATATTTGTGTCTAACTTTTTTGTATCAAAATGAAGTGTTCAAAATCTTGCTAAATGCATCAAAAAAATTTGATCTAAGGTTTATTCATTTGGACGTACCATCTAAAACAGATCTAAAAATTACCATATTATCCATTCATTAACATAACATATTTTGAACCTCTAAACTCAATATAGATATTGTTAAATCGATCATATTACCTACGAATACACGGGTTCCTTCACCTTAATATATAAAGCGTTAGGTGTATCCTTATAGTTCCTAATATTCGAGAAGACAGATATCCCACTCTTTCTTATGCAATATGTAAATTGATTCATACTCATTTGATAAACAAAATCCAGAATCTAAACTTCATTTTCAAAAATACACTAGCATAAATTGAATAAGATCTTTGTTCGCGTTTTAAAAATGAAAAAAAAAAAAAATTCTGGTTGAGCTAGCATTTTCCTGACACACTGTGATCTACAAGCTTTGACCATACACGAAAAAAGCATCAATGGAAATTTGTTTCAGATTGATTAGTATTGCGATAGTGAAAGTATCCTAGTGGTATTTGTAGGTAACATTGGGTTATGATGTCATAGTAACTATCACACATCCTGGATTTATTTTTCAATATTAGTAATGACACCGTTGGTTCCTATAAGGCCAACATGTCTTCAATCAATGGGCAAAAGGAAAATTACAATAATTACAAGCAATATGCCTTGCATATCACAACCTTTCTTTGTTTACTATATAAATATAATTTTTTTTAAATAACTTTTATCCACACGCTTACATTCAGCTCATCACATCAAAGCTCACATTGGGCGCCCATTCCTTTTTTAAAGGAATTGTTTAATTCACACTTTCTGGGATCACTGAATGCTAACTGAACCTTGAACGGTTTCACATGTCTAAAGCTACTGTGTTATCAGTTGTCATGGTTGTAGGGTACTGATTTAACCTGAACTAAATATGTGAAGAAATATGGCGGCACACTGAACAGCAAGACCCTTTTCTATTTCCATACAATTTCATAATCGTACGAACACGTAGCCAGCAGCTACGACCGGAATGCACTATATCGGCGGTACCTCATATCAGTGGTTGAAGTTGGATTACGCTGGTGACTTTGTAGCTAAATACAACGAATGTAGACCAGAATAAACGATGTCGACACAGAACTTAAGACCCATCAAAATAGGTCTGGTTGGGGATGGAGCAGTTGGTAAACATTCCACTGTAGTTAGATATGTTCGTGATCACTTCCTGACAGAATACGTACCAGTGGTAGGTTATTGAAAATACACTAAGCCAAGAAAGAAACTTATATTTCTTCACAAGGTCATATCTTAAAAATGAATCAAAATTACACAAAGGAATATTTCAAAAACTAGTACTCTAAACACATGTCAGTAACCAAGCAGTTGTGCAACTGACACAACAACAAAATGCACTGACATGGAACAGCTTCCTGGACAACATTCACAACCCAGGTACATGTAGATCTCAATTTCAGATATGTAAGTGAGTCCTCATTATCATGCCAAGATACGTTTGCTCTACGAGCCGTAATAAGGGAGCGATTGTTTTTTACGACGGGGGGGGGGGGATTTTGTTGTTGAACCAGGAGGGGATTGTTAAGTTTTAAATGGAGAAATTCGGGAAAACGAGGGGGGAACGCGATTTTTTTTGTAGATGTTTTTTTCCAAAACGCCCATTCCCCCCTGCCGTAAATAACGATCGGTCCCTAACTCAAGCCCAATTTCACCTTTTCCCAGTTCTCATACGAATGCACAACAATAACCCACTGTTTGATTAAGTTAACATTAATTATCTGAATCTTTTATGAAAAGTAAAATATGATTGCCCTGCAAAAACCACTATTCTGTGAAGTCCCCTGTACACGTGCATGGCGCATTTATACATCCTTTGCGTATAATATCCTCGCACTGATCACACTTTCCAAATGGGGGGCTGTTTTCACCAATCGGTCACTTTGTTCAGGAAACAGGCCTTTTCTTGCACTGATCCTCTTTATTAACAGATGTGTTGTTTTATAAAACAGACTCTAGCAAGTCGACAGAAGAATCTTAATCCCGGGGGCAATGTCAACGCACGGGTCCCTTTGATCAGTGTTGACGTTGCAGGACTTCATAAGTATGTGTGTGTGTGTGTGGGGGGGGGGGGCAGTAGTGGCATAAAGTTCTGGGAATTTGGTGTAAAATCCTTGAACATAGATGTTGCAGCGGAGCGAAAGTAGTATGTTTAATGTTTAGCATGCCAATAATCAAATAAGAACATTGAAGGAGACAGATGCGAGCGAAGCGCGCACAAATGTGCAATTTGAAAGTGGCATTTTGCTCCCAGATTAATATACTCTTAACAACTTCCACGCGAATTCTAATATTTGCCAATTTTAAGCCAATTTTAAGCAAAAATGATCCTAGTATGAACCGTAGCATTGGACAAAATTTGCAGTTCGAAATAGCGACTTATGCCATTGTTCCCAGATTTGACTTATTGAAACACACTCCTTGTGAAGCGCGGATAAAATTGCCAATTTTAAGGTAAATGATCAAATAATAAACTGAAGGGCACAGTGCGCGCGATGCGCGCGGAAATTTGCAATTTGTGTTCCCACGATTAAGTTGCACTCCCCTGATTTCTTGAAGATTTCATTATATCGAGGATGATGATAGGCCTATTATGAGAACCACCCAACCCGAGAACTGCGAAATCTAGTTTATAGTAAGATTTGAGTTATTATGTTATGTTGATATAGTGGTTGAAGTTAAATATTTTATCATATGTTGTTTTAGATTTGTGTAGATATATATATTATTGCAGGGCCTGGGGTAAGACCAGCGGTTAGCTGATTTGGGCCTACCCTGAATAAAGATTATAAGTAATAATCATTTTGGCAAAAGCAAACAATACATTCAAATGAAATATGTATTAGAATGTGTGATTTAAAGGTTATCTTGTAGGCCCCTATTTTCTTTTTTAAAATGCACGTCTCTTTTCTTTGTTTTTACGGTCCCGCTACTTTTGTTTGCTTTTTATGGGCCTAAAAGAGCAAAGAAAGCAGACCTTATAATGGACCCGTATTAAGCCAAAGGAAAGTGACCATGACCGTATAGTGGGCCCGAAAAAGCAAAGAAAAGAGACCCTAGTGAGTATCTAAAAAAGCTTAATAAGCAAAGAAAAGATACCTGGACTCACACAGAGGGCCTGTAAAAAGTAAAGAACAGATACATTAGGCTTAATGGACAAGAAAAGAGACCTTTGTTGGCCCGTATATATTAAAGCAAAGAAAATATGCCTTACAACATGTACAAGGTACGCCTATGTTACCTTTTACGGGCCCCCGAGGTCTATTTTCTTTGCTTTTACTGCCCCGGGGTAACGCGCCCGGTTACCCTCCCTTGCCGGCGGCACTGATTAAAACGCACTCCAAAGATTACCGCACTCCATTACTGGTCATCTAGGTACTTCATGACAAGTTTCCCTTCAGCGTTATCCCGCAGTAGAATCGCCGGTACAACCGGTGGTAAGAACTCCCAATTTTCAATTGTCAAAACTCTATCAATTTAAATCCATTAATGACGTAGTTGCGATTTCATTCTGTAACAAATTAATTTGCTAATCCCACACGTTTTGGCTAGGATTTCCTCATTTGTTTATATTTTATAGTTGTTTATAATTACCGGAAGGTCCCGAATCCAACTGTATAATTCTTCTTTATTATCTAGACGCTGGGTTTTGAAATCTAACTGTTTCGTTCCTTAGTCTTTTTCTTTCTTTAGACTATCCGAGGCTAGATTCTTGTATTTCAGCGGTTTCTGTTTCTTTCTTCTCTCAACATTTGGCATTATTGGCTCTAGCTCCTTCATTATTTGGTTCTTCTTTCTGGCAACAGGTCCACTGCTCCTTCATGCTGAAGCCGATTTGGCCAAACTTGGTCACAAGCATCACTGTCCAAGATGTAACATGATAATGTGACCAGTTCCGAGTCAAAGATCAGGTCCAACAGGTCCACTGCTCCTTAATGCTCAGGCTGATTTGAAGCCCACACTTGGTCACAAGCATCACTGTTCAAGATGTAACTTGTTACGTGAATAATTCCGGGTCAAAGGTCACACAAGGGTCACAGAGGTCAAAAACGTGATTTTTGCTTAAAATGCTACTGTTACGAGTCGTACTGACTCAAGGCCAAAATCACCTTTTACCCGAACTCACACGAATGCACAACACAACTACACTGTTTGATTAAGCTAACAAAATCTGAGTCTTTAATTGAAAACAAAACATGATTGGTACATATAACAACAATAATTTGCATATACATGTACAATAAAATCATACAATCACAATTTTATTCTATCAGTACTTAACCAGCGGTCTTCTTGTTGGTGATTCTAGAGTTCTTGCAATGTTCTGGACGACTGGTGTAATATATCCTTATTCACTTGTCCTACGAAAATCAGCGAAGTCCAGTGTACACTTGCGTTTATAAATATCATTGCGTATGAAATCCTCACACGAAAATGATGCTGCTCTCTCCAATCACTTATCTTCTTGCGCTGCTTTTTTTCAAAATATATCTCCTTGCGTTGCTTTCTCCAAAAATGGTGTTTCTTTCACCAATCACTCTTTCTCTAGGGAACATGCTTCTTTAATACTGCTCCGCTGTATATGACAGATGTGTGGTTTTCATAAACCCAGCAAACTCCAGCAATTCGACAGAACTTTAATCCTTTGATGAGGAAGAGCACATTCACGTACTCATAAATCTCCTTCGTTGCTGTATTAAAATAGCTCAGTTATTGGCTATGTAAACTGGTTAAAATGTACTTCTTTTTTGAAGCACGAAGACCATCACACACATGTGGAGTTTCACAATCTCCCATGACATTCTGTAAAGTCCAAACAAAAGCCTCCAGCTTTTATACTAGTACTCATGCAAAACGTATCATCTATTAATAAACCATTACTTCAATCACATTTTCACAACCGATTGCTGCAATCTTGGGATTTCCCAAGATTAATTATACACATTAACCTTTCACATTACATTACTTCCTGGGGGGTTTTCCTGATGGTGCAATAATGAACTGGGGATTTCCAAGTTCCAAACATAGATCTGACTTTGTTTACAATAGTTTTTTGGGGAATTCCAAAATGACTTTCCACACCAACTCTTGCAAGTACAAGGTGGTTTCCCATCTCATGAAATACTTTCAGCTTGTAAACAAAGGTAAATATTTAAATTAAATTAATACTCAGGGCACATCACACTACTCCTTCCACAAATTTCATGGCTCAGAGTTGAGACTTGGACACATATATTGAGCTTTGCTGGTACAAAAAATCTTAATCTCCGAATTGGGATCAAAGGTCATTTAGGGGTCACTTTCGGTCATTTACAAAATACCTTCAAAATGCTATACTTCTCTCAGAGTTGGGACTTACACACATACAATGACCTTAACGGGTGCACTGAACTTAATCTCCGATTTAGAGTCAAAGGTCATTAAGGGGTTATTTCTGGTTAAAATCTAAAAATCTTCGAAAACTCATTAGATCTGCTACATATAACATAGTATGTTGATGCCACTTGCACAAAAATGATCCTTATGACATCTTGAACATATAAAAATATCAATGACCCAAAAATCCAAGTTTAGGGGTCAAAGGAATGAATCCAATCGATCTCAAATTCAACAGGAATGATTCTTACGACATTCTAAAAATGTTGAGCACATGTTAAAATATTAATGATCCAGTTATCGTATAATTTGGTGTCAAGGGTCATTTAAGGGTCACTTCCGGTCATTTACAAAATACCTTAAAATGCTATTTCTCGCACAAATTAAGTAGGACAGAGTTGCGACTTGCGCATACATTGACCTTAGCTGCTGCACAAAAGTTGCATTCTTATTAGGGGTCAAAGGTCATCTAGGGGTCATTTCTGATTAACGGCTACGGCTAGGTTCAGATCTATAGCTAGATCTAGTTCTTTCTCCTTTAGCAACAAGTCCACTGCTCCTTCATGCTCAGGCCCCCCACTTGGTCACAAGCATCACTGTTCAAGATGTAACTTGTTACGTGAATAGTTCCGGGTCAAAGGTCACACAAGGGTCACATGGATCAAAAACGTGATTTCAGCTTAAAATGCTACTCTTTTCACAAATTTCATGGCTCAAAAATGGGACTTTCACATATGCATTTACCTTTGTTGGTGCACAACAGTTAATCTCCGATTTGGGATCAAAGGTCATTTAGGGGTAACTTCCGGTCATTTACAAAATACCTTCAAAATGCTACTTCTCGCACAAATTTCGTTGTGCAGAGGTGGGACTTACACATATGCATTGACCTCAACGGGAGCACAAAAGTTAAGCTCTGATTTAGGGTCAAAAATAATTAAGGGGTCATTTCCGGTTAAAATCTAAAAATCTTCCAAATTCATATCTGCTACACGTAATATAGTATGTTGATGCCACTTGCAGAGATCCATATGACATCCTGAACATATTAACATATACAATTATTTCTGACCCCAAAGTTCAAAGTGTATTGGTCAAAGGTCAAATTTGTAAATCCTAAAGACATTCTAAATATTTAAAAATATTTGTGACCTCAAATGTCAAAGTTCACAGGTCAAAAGTCAAATTTTAAAATTGGTCCAATCGAACTAAAATTAAACCAAGAATGATCCTTACGACATTCTAAACATGTTAAAATCTTTATAACTCGGTTATCATGTGATATGGGATCCAGGGTTATTTAGGGATCACTCCCGGTTATTTACAAAATACCTTAAAAAGCTATTTCTCGCACAAATTAAGAAGCACAGAGTGACGACTTGCGTATACATTGACCTTAGCTAATGCACAAAAGTTAAATTCCGAATAGGGGTCAAATTTCATTTAAGGATCATTTCTGCTTAAGGCTAGGGCTTAGTTATTATTATTATCAGTAGTAGTAGTAGTAGTAGTAGTAGTATTAGTGTTATTATTATTATTATTATTATTATTATTATTATTATTATTATTATTATTATTATTATTATTATTATTATTATTATTATTATTATTATTATTATTATTATTATTATTATTTTCCAAGTCACTGGTTATAGTTCTTGGTAATTATTTCTTACCGGTTTGAATTATATTTCACAGGTATTTGATTATTATTCTCGTTTTACTAGAGTTGACGGTTATGACTACGATATAGGACTATGTGTAACGGCAGGTGAGTAATACAACCTCAATGGTCACGTGTTATGTAGGAATTCGGGCATGGAACAAGTTTGGATAAAGGGATTTGGGACTTATTATAGGAGATAGAGGTCTGTATCAGAAAGAAGAATAACCTACTAAGATACAAGACCTTTTAAAATTTTGCCCTTCTTAAAAGAAAACTTTACACTGAGTAGCCATAATCAAGGTAGACCTAATTTTCTTAGGATTGGGGTCGTGGTGTGGTCGTATTCGTACATCTCTACATGTATAAACTGTATATTATTTTGACAATTGAGGGCGCTACTTATTTATATTTATTAATAATTTAATTTAGTTAATAATATGACCAAGAAAATTTTAAAACTTTCAACGGAAACTGAAGGCAAATAAATAAATATTTACCTGCTAATATTTTCGGTAACTAACTGTTACCATCCTCAGGCAGTAATGACTGGCTGACTGTCTTCTTCACACTTGGATGATTTTGGTGTTTCTAGAAGACAGTCGAAATTCTCGGAAGATCCCGGCCCCCGTCTCTGTTTAATAGCCTTAATAATATGAGTTATGGCTTTCATTTTATGATGTATAAACTGTATTCTGTTGAGAATTGAGGGCGCTACTTATTTATATCTATTAATAATTTAATTTGGTTAATAATATGAGTTATCCCTTTCATTTTACGATATTAAGTTTTTAGGAAATTCATTATCATGTTTATAATGTTTTGTAGTAGTTCTATAATGTTTTTTACTGTGAGAAATATAAATGGAAACAAACAAAAAAGGTTATCAACAGTACAACTATTGGTACAGAAGCCAAAATGCCAACAGTGCTCTACGGACCTGGTGCAACTACAAAAATTGGTATATATCGCTCATATCAATTTGTAAGCGCTCTTTTTTAAAAGTCAGAGGGCCTATTTCATTGAATTTACAGCCGTATGACAAAACAGGCGAAAGTAGTAACTTTCTGCACACGAGAATTAACCATTGCTCATTCTAGTGACTATAGTATATGGATATTATAAGTGTGCTTTTTCATTAAATGACATAAAATTTGAAAAATATTGTAAGGAACGCTTGAGGTTTTGACTTTTGAAACCTACATTTTGGTCAAAAATTGTGCTTGGATAGGTAGTTTTCAACAGATTTGCCACATTCGGCTTGCTATAACATTGAATTGTGTTATATGTTGACCTAGTGACTAAAAGTGTTTTTAGGGGGAAGTGTTAGCTTTAGAAAAAATTCTGATTGGATGAAGGGAACACTTGAGGTTTCGACAAAAACCAATTAAAGAGGCCCATTTTTTAGCTAGAAGATTCACAGCTCCTACATTGCTATGCACTCAACCGTGTAGTGTAATCAAAGACTGTGGTGGAGACATTCGCTGCTTGTTGTACTCTGCTTGGAAGCTCTTGGGACGAAAATGTGTGTTCAGGTGTATCGAGGTGGAAACTGTGCGCATGATGGTTTATAAGAGAATCGTTTTTGTATAAAAACCTTTTCATATGGTTGCTATGGTAAAGGTATATCTGTGAATTCTAAAACAACCCTCACATTCATCTCACGAAACAGTTTCACACAGTTTAAAATAAAACGGGTATGTTATACCGTAATGTATGTTCTTCACATAGATAAAACCAAACAAAGAGTCCAAACACGTAGCTTAAGTTAAGGTGCCAAAATCTGGAATGGGAAAGTACACCAACCTGATTATATTATACAGGCTGAGTCAAAAAGAAGTAAACTCATGTTTGAGGGGCTGCAACTCGCGATCTGCAAAGAATCTGCTAAAAATAAAAATACCACTGGAAAGAGCAAATTCTATACGTCTAAATAAAATAGATTGTTGAAATTGCTCACAGCAAACTTAAATTATACTCATTTGAATACAACCACCCATTTTTGTAGCTGCATACGGCTGATTGATTTTCATCCATTTCAATCTCGACGAATCAGCAAAGTGCTACAGAATTTATTGTTGAAAAGACAACTTTTGCTTTTAATTAATATTCCACAAAGTCCATTACGGTACTATAGTAGGGATACCAATTCAAGTCTTTACGAACGATCCGGCAGAAGCTTGATTGGTGAATGTTGGGTAAAGGATTGAGCTGATCTTTGGACTTGCTGTAACGCATGTCTAACTCTAGCAATGGTCACTTGTGATCTAGCAGTTCGTGGTCTGCCTGAAGCTTCCGGCTATCTGTTCCTTAGTGTCCCATGCACATTGAGCTTGTTCACATTTTTATATACTGCTACCTTACGTGAAACCCGGTTAGCTTTAGGATATTGGAGACGAAAAAGACGCTGAACTTCAGTGGGACTCTTAGTTTCATGATACTTCGTCGACAGAAACGTGCGCTCCCGTTTTTATTATGATGTAGTGCAATGAGGTAAAATTCATATTGAAAAGAGCCCTTTAACATGTAGGAATTATTGATCGAAACCACACCTGCCACAGAACTTTATTTGCATTTGAATATCGCGCATTACCAATCAATATAACAGGTATGCCCCTACTTGGGAAGTGAAACCGTGTGCAGCTACAAAAATTGGGTGATTGTATTCAAATTAGTATAACTCGAGTTTGCTGTCTGCAATTGCAACAATTCCTTTTTAGTTAGACGTGTAGAATTTCCAGTGGTATTTTCATTTTTAGCAGATTCCTTGCAGATCTTGAGTTACAGCCCCTCAAACATGAGTTTACTTCTTTTTGACTCAGCCTGTAGGCAGTGATCTATAGCCTACTGTTTTATTGATTTGATTTGATTTGATTTTAAAATACTCATTCCTGTGTGCATTTAATGATCAATCAATGTATCTATAATTAGAACTTACGCAATGTGTAAATATTTTTGTAAGCTGTGGTAATTACCATCAAGTTGTTGATAATATTATTATTATCATTAACTCTGGCTATGAAAAATTATCAACTGCATTTGAAGCGTAGTAGTAATTATTTTCTTTTTCAATTTGATTATTAGGTCAGGAAGACTATGATCGTCTTCGCCCACTGAGTTATCCCCAGACAGATGTATTCTTGGTGTGCTTCACGGTTAGTGATTATTCGCACCCGAGCACGCACTCGAGTTGGAGTAATACAACGGTAAAGGTACGAAAATGTGTCATTAATCTGAAACAAAGCCGTTTCATACTCTGTTGCAATAACAGTACAATGATTAGCGTTCTCCTTCAAGGTCACTAACGCCTGTCGTAATGGGCTATTCCAAAAAATAAGTGCACATCCCTATAGAGAAGTAAACTTTCAATAAAAGAAGTTTCCAAGTTTGCTTCCTGAAAATGACTGGAATTCGAGTTCGCTATGTTACTGCAACAGGCTTGGAATGCAATAAAATGTATAAAAGGTCACTGATTTGTCCGAAATGAGTCAATTTTTTGTTGTCCTTTTTTGCTGGACTTCTTTAGAGGTTAATGACTGCGCATCAATTATTTTGAGGGTATTGTGAAATATCCAAACATTCGATTATTATGAGCAATATGAAATCATTTTTAAATCAAAATCAGAGCATTTTTCAATTTTTGTTCCTCTGTGAATCCAAATTTTGACATTGACCTTTTCCCACCATAACTCAAGAAATGAGTCAAACTATATGCATGTTATGTTTCCATTTGTAAATTCATGTTTAAATGTGCTAGTGTGCGATGCGTAATTCTTCTTTCCCTGTATATTGATATATTAAGAATAAAGATTAAGCATCATTAATTTGATCTCGTGCACTAGTGGTAATGTTTAAATGTTTCCATGTTCCAGTGTATGATGCGTAAGCCTCTTCCTCTGTTTTTATTTATATACTTTATAGAGTGGTAGAGCGCTCGCCCGACAAGCGAGAGGTCTGGGGTTCAAGTCCCCGCACAGGCAGGTATGTCCGGAGGTTTTTCTCTGGTATATCTGCCTATGCTTGTTATGTTTCCATTTGTAAATTCATGTTTAAATGTGCTAGTGTGCGATGCGTAATTCTTCTTTCCCCTGTTTATTGATATATTAAGAATAACGATTAAGCATCATTAATTTGATCTCGTGCACTAGTGTAATGTTTGAATGTTTCCATGTTCCAGTGTATGATGCGTAAGCCTCTTCCTCTGTTTGTATGATTATATTAGGCTGGCGGGTAAGCATCATTAATTGATCTCGTACACTGGTATGTAATGTGTTGTTTGTACTGTTCACCCTTGACTGCTCATATCCATAAGTACCAGACTTGAGTCCTGTTTATCAGGGACAGTCTGTATAGCTCAGTGGTAGAGCGCTCGCCCGACAAGCGAGAGGTCTGGGGTTCAAGTCCCCGCACAGGCAGGTATGTTCAGAGTTTTTTCTCTGGTATATCTGCCTATGCATGTTATGTTTCCATTTGTAAATTCATGTTTAAATGTGCTAGTGTGCAATACGTAATTCTTCTTTCCCTGTATATTGATATATTAAGAATAACGATTAAGCATCATTAATTTGATCTCGTGCACTAGTTGTAATGTTTGAATGTTTCCATGTTCCAGTGTATGATGCGTAAGCCTCTTCCTCTGTTTGTAGTCAAACTATACTTTTTCGGAATCCTTATGACGAGAGGAATACACTGGTATGGTTTTTAAAAACAATTATTGACCAAATTTGAAGTTTCACACCTGTATAAGCGGCCATTTTGGATTAATGCAAATTAGGCACTGTTCCAATACTTGGACTTTTGGGATGTTCTTTAATATACGTCGTACTTTTATGAAATCAATGGTGATTAAATGGTTTCTGTTGCAATTACAGGTGGGTGATTTTCTAATTTGATTGGCCTATTATATATGGATCGGATATCAATCACACGTGGACGGTAACATACTGGCGTAGCATGGGTGCTGGAAGTATAAGCGTCATAAAAACCTTTGCTTGTTTGTTTGTATGAAACATAAACGATACACGATGATGCAGATGATCTGATTATAAATTAGTTTATTGTCCCCGGTAAGCGCAACCCATACCTCTTACCTAGGATCCCCTTTCCCCCACCTATATATATAATCCACCTTCCTTCTTCCCGGTGTCTCCTCCTTCTCCCCTCTCACCTCCCCCTACACTCGATATCTCCTCTCCCTCTCCCCTGCACACTATTCCACTCCACTCTCGACATGCTCGAGGTCTTCTCTCCCCTCCTTCCATTTCCACTTCCAATGCTCTCTCCCATCTGCGTCTCTTTCTCCCTCCCCTTACCCCCACTTTCCCCCTCTCGCTTCTCTATCTTCTCATTTCTTTAGAGTAATAGCAGTCAGCCACCTGGACAACCGATTCTTTAGAAATGCTTAGTCGCGCCAAAAGTCGATCGATACATGTTAAAATCAGCACAATTCTGAGATACACCTTTTTGCTATGAAATTAATTTTCTCGGTCAAATATAAAGCAATATTTTTTTTCCTTCAGTAATGTCAGTTAAAAAGTTGGTGCTTGGTATACATTTTTTTTTAAATCCTGGTGTTAAAATTAAGCATCAAATTGTGTCTTTTAGTGTGATATTTTTGATTTTTATAGGCCTTGAGTTCGCCCGCGAGCTTTTTACGGAATTGTTTTTTTAGCGTCTCAAACTAATATAGTTTGCTAAAGAAAGATATTTCCCACCTCTGTAAGGCACATCGTGTGGGTCTATATATTATAGTTTTGTCAGAATTTCCGTTTTTATTTTACCCTTTTTCCCTTCATGCTCCGAAAATGTCAAACTCAGTACTTTTATCTCGTGTGCAACCAGCAGAAATATTCGATATTTTCATTGTTGTCATCCAGGGCAATTTTCCATTGAAAAGCAAATATTGCCCGACCAGCGATTTAGTAGCCCAAATCCCCAATTGGGTTTTCTGGTAAATTTTAAAAATTTGCTCCCGTTATAGCCTGCAATTTCAATTTATATGGATTCCATGATTATGAAAACCATTTTGTCTGTCTGTTTGTTTGTTTACCAATGTTAGTCCGTATTAAGTTAAGAGACGCACGCTTGAGGTCCATGGGAAAATCCACGGTCCAAACCTAGAAACATTAGCGTGTTATTATACGGGATTTTAATCTTCTGTCCCTCCTATCTCCATGTGAATTTTGTATGACCTACCCCCCTGCCAACCCCCCCCCCCATAGCGGGTTGCCATTTTCATTACACCCTTCAGACTTATGTTCGGGTTTGTTTTTAATTTGACATGTAGGCGTATACCTAAATGTATAGCTATGCTATATATTATTATGTAATATCATGTACATGTAGGCCTATGGGGTGGGGTGGGTGCAGAGGTGTGTGAGGTGGGTAGTGGGGGTGTATGTAGAGAAACTTTGGGGTGGTACTCAACACACTTTAACCATGACTTCCAATGCAAGGATTATTGTTGCCACAAATGGTTTTTTTTCCTTAAGGTTATTTAATAGGTTTTTATAAACTTCCATGTTTAACCTGGTATTGTTTTGGCTGCTTCATTAGGGCCTATGACTTTCGGTGGGTTTCCAAAAGCAGTTTCAAACAAACACAAACAAAAGGCACCATACCCAGTCACCTTCGTGACAATTGAAACACTACGTCAAATATTAACATCCAAGTTATTCTAGGCAAGCAATTTTAAATAATTCTCGCTATTCACAATAAGGGCGCCGCCAGCGGTTTGCGATGTAATCGTGATGTATCATGGGAAAAGGTCGACATCCAAGTCCGCGCAATACGAATATTACCATGCTATTACATAGGAACAAGTGACAATATTTTTTAGTTTGTCAATATAACGGTATTACACGCAAATCGATAGAGAAAAAATTAATTGTGCACATTTCAAATCACATTATTAGGTATTATTGAGTATCGATTCGCGTGTAACACCTTTATTTTGACAAACTAAAAAAATATTGTCACGTGTTCCTATGTAATAGCATGGTAATATTCGTATTGCGCGGACTTGGATGTCGACCTTTTCCCATGATACATCACGATTACATCGCAAACCGCTGGCGGCGCCCTTATTGTGAATAGCGAGAATTGCTTGAACAGGTTTTTGTTTAAAAACAAAAACCTGTTTAAGTTAACAATGATAATGAATGGTTCTTATAAGGCACAATCTCTGATGAGGAACTCAAAGCGCGTAAAGCACGAAATTTACAAAAAAACATAAAAACAATCAATTTATAAAGATTGGTTTTAAGCTGGCGTTTAAATAACGAAAGTCTGGGGGCGTTACGAAGGTTATTTGGAAGTGTTCCAAACAGTTTGCTTGATCATAAAACATACAGCGTAATATTAATGTTTTGTAAAAGAAAGTTTTGTTAAAAATATTGCCCAATTGCATGTAAGATTGTCGGGCAAAGTTGTTTTGAAGAGAAGCAAATTTCAACACATTGGTCCGATGATCACGGTGATGATGAAATCAAATAATCACTCACGTGATGAAAGATCCTCATCGTGCTATAAACATGATCAGTCAGTGGCGTAGCTGCCGGGGGCAGGGGGGCAATTGCCCCTGGCAAAATTTGCCTATTTGGGCCCCCGCCCCCTAGTGCAAGGAAAAAAGAGGAAAAAGGAGGGAGAAAGAAGAAAAAAGAGAGGAGAGAGAGGGGCAGAGAGGGAGAGGGGCAGAGAGATGGAGAATCCATACGGTATGCAATACCATACGATTATATTCAATAAGCCTGGCAAAAATTGTCTATTTGGCCCCCGCCCTCTCCCCCAAGTGCAGGGAAATTTGGTGGTTTGGGCCCCCCCCCCCCTTGGAAAAAATCCCAGCTACGCCGCTGTGATCAGTAGGATCGCTATTAGGCCTGGGAATTTCGTTGCTATATTGAAGTTCTGGCAACACTGTAGCCATGCCGGTATTCCTATTAAACCCAGGGATATCGATCCACACTGCTAGTATTAGCCTTAGATTTCACGCGTTGATTTTGAAATTTTTTCAGGCGGGAGTAAAAAATGGTGAAATCAAAACGGAAATTCTGACAAAACTATGATATATCGCTCACGGTGATGTGCGTTAGAAAGTTGGGAAAAATCCTTCATTAGCGAACTATATTACTTTGAAAAGCTAAAAGGTTGATCCAAAAAAAAGGCTCGAGGGCAGAGTTTAAGCCTATCAAAACCGAAAATCTTACACGAAATGACTGAATTTCACGCCTAAGTTTAACACTAGGATTTGAAAAAAAATATAGTATCAAGCACTACAATTTGACCTGACATTTACTGAAAAAATGAAAATGATTGCTTTTTATTTGGCCGAGAAAATTAATTTTACATTGAAAAGGTGTAACTCAAAATTTAGCTCATTTCAACACCAAATTCGATCGTTTGTATTGCCTCATTAAATGACTGAGTGAGCCTTGCATAACAAAAGAATCGGTTGTCCAGGTTGCTGAGTGATAGATAACTTGAATAAAAGTCAAATAACCTATATTGGAAGTTATATAGTTTTCTATCGATCCTCCTGCATGCGCTAAGCACATGAATAGATGTTGTTTATATCACTCGACTCACTTCTTTTGTAATCTCGAGAGCAAATATTTCGATGGTCTATAATTTTTTTTTACAGAGAAATTAGCTTTTAAATGTAGATTTCTCTGCTCGTCAATATTGCACTGCGAAATTTAAACATTTCTTTTGCATCCTTAGATCAGGTAACTTCAAACGAAGCGATTATGCGTTCAGACGATTATGTAACAAACTGAAATGAAAACAAAAGTACTTGATACAAGTTTTAACACTCAGAACTTTAGTCGCCAGCTTCTTTTGTTATGCATAGTCGCACTAAAAGTCGATCGATACATGTTGAAATCAGCACAATTTAGAGGTACACCTTTTTGCTATGAAATTATTTTTCTCGGTCAAATATAAAGCAATATTTTTTCCTTCAGAAATGGCAGTTAAAGGCATAGTGTTTGATGAACATTAAAAAAATCCTGATGATAAAATTAATCATGAAATTGTGTCTTTTATTGTAAGATTTTTGATTTTTATAGGCCTTTACTTCACCCGCGAGCTTTTTACGGAATTCATCTTTTAACGTTTCAAACTAATAAAGTTTGTTAAAGAAAGATATTTCCCACCTCTGTAAGGCACATCGTGTGGGTCTATAGGCTATATTATAGTTTTGTCAGAATAGTACTTCATTTCTAATATAACCAGCAGAACTAATCAATATTTCTATTGGGGCTTGCAAAATCATCCATGCATGAGCACATTCGCGAGATGATTTTGACAAGATTGGTAGTCGGAATTGAAAAATGGTGTAATCAAAACCAAAATTCGGACAAAACTGTGATATATAGCTCACGATGATGTCCGTTAAAAAGTTGCGAAAATCCTTCATTATCGAACTATAACTCGCAGGCCAAGTTGAAGCCTATCAAAATCGAAAATCTTACACTAAATGACTGAATTTCACGCCTAAGATTAACACCAGGATTTGAAAAAAAAAAAAGCATTATAGTTTTTCATGACCTTTACTGAAAAAATTAAAATTGTTGCTTTTTATTTGTCCTAGAAAATTAACCTTACAATGAAAATGTGTAACTCAAAATTTTTTCTCATGTAAACACCAAATTCGATCGTTTGTGTTATCTCATGAAATGACTGAGTGAGCCGTGTACAACAATATAAATCGGTTGACCAGAGTTCTGCCTGTTAAGTTTCTAACAAAGGATACAAACAAAGGTTTCCATAATGACGTCAGTCAAGAGCTTAGGCAGGATAATTATGATTAGACTAGGCTTATTGGATTTTCTAAACTACACTTTTAAATGCAGATCGACATGTTCGATTTCTCTGCTCGTTAATATTGCACTGCGAAATTTAAACATTTCTTTAGCATACTTAGATCAGGTAACTTTAAACCAAGCGATTATGCGTTCAGACAATTATGTAACAAACTGAAATGAAAACCAAAACTATTTGCTTGGTGTTAAATTGCTAACAAAGGGTACAAACCAAGATATCGATAATGACGTCAATCAAGAGCTTAGGCAGGATAATAGAGAACCACGTGACCAAAACCAAAACCAAAACTGTAACTCAATATTTGAAACGACCATTTCAATCAATATATTTGCAGTTGCCGTAGAAGTTGAAGTAAATGTTCAGAATTCATTTCACAAACTCTCTATCAAGGATAATAAAAATCAAGATGTGACAATTGCTCATCGGCGCGTATCCGATACTTATGTAAATAGCGTATTGTTATTAAAATGATGTCCTGACCTTGTTCGAGGGCGCTAATAATGGCCACACCCACGACGCATGGCGAGAATGGCCATTAAACGACAATAATTACAGTTTCTCAAGAGTGTATTTCTTGACGAATATTAATGATTATAGGAAGACGGGTCAACCCCAAACAAACTGCAACAGAAACCATTTTACCTGCCTTTAACTTTAAGCTCACGACACAACATATCAAGAGTTTACCAACATCAGAGTAGTGGAACGGTGCATAACCGAGGACGACAGGAGGTGAACGCGACCTGATAGCCCCGGGTCACAGTGTTTAGGACCCAACGGTCTAATATGTCACCACCTGCCAAGCCCTGGCAAATGTCATCCGCCAGAGATCTTAAAAGGTGATTTGTGTTGGTGGACCACTTACCTTAAGAATCACACAGGTGGATTTTTCAAAGACCTTGCAAAAATTGAACTCCAAGATGGCCACCGGCGGCAATATTGAAAATTTCAAATTTCTTTCCGCCTCTAATCACAGGATTATATGTAATACCTTGTTTTTAGAGGTTTTGCATGTAGGGAATCCATGAATTTCATGAAGCCTTGTACTTCCGAGGCGAACGTTGAGACTCGGAGACTTGAGACGCTAACCTCCGAGGGAGGTGAGGCACCTGAGCTTGTGGTGAACACGACTGGACTGTACTCACTGGTGGGGGAAGCGTGTTGAGTAACTGTACACGACCTTGTTGATCGGACACAGTGATTGTCTATGGCCATGGGGCTTGGCTCTGCTGACGATCATCGACCGAAAAGGGTTCTTTTTTAAGGCTCAGACCTTGAGATGTAGGTTTTAAATTTTTAATTCGGTGTGACAAAATGATTCACTGTTATAAATACTATCATTAATGTGTTCCTTTACCCTGTAAATAAGGTGGAACACCAGAAATAAGCCTCTGCCAGAGTCAGATGCCAAAATATTATAGTAAAGTGGTTTCGAAAATGGCCGCCATTTTAAATTTATGCAAATTAGCCATGAGGAAAAGACCCAATGATATAAATACTGTTATAACTGAGGAAACCAAAACCCCAAAACATGAGTAAACACCAAAATTAATTCTCTGTCTGTCTCCGATCCCGAGATATAGTAAAAAAGGTTTCAAAATGGCAGTCAATTTGAATTTATGCAAATTGGGGCATTAAGAAATAACCCAATTATATCGATACTGTCATAATTGAATTATTTGACCCCAAGACACCAGAATTATATACCAATGTAAGATCCCGAGATATAGTCAAAATTACGTTGAATGGCGGCCATTTTGAATTTATGCAAGTTAGGCACTGTTCCATAACTCCGATTTTTTTATTAACTTTTGATATCTTTTTTGTCAGATATTCCAAATTAACTTGCAGTTAAAATGGTTTATGTTGCAATTTGTTTTGGGTCAAGTCGTTCTTTTACTGGACTATAAAGTTTAATATTGTTTTACAGTGGATACCGGAAATTAAACATCATTGCCCGAACACACCTTTTTTGCTGGTTGGTACTAAGATAGACCTTAGAGACAACGCAGAGGCAATAAGAGAAATGCAGAGACGCAAATTAGACCCAATATCAAAAACTGATGGGGAGCTACTAGCTGCAAAAGTAGGAGCAGCTAAATATGTGGAATGTTCTTCTCTCACCAAGGTATCGGCATTTTTTCAGAACAGGGCCTAAGAAAGGATCTAACTGGTTTTCCTCGTCTAACTAAATATGTCAGATATTAATTATAGTATACATCGCGGCTAGAGCGACTGTATCGAAATCCGATGAACCCAGGTTCAAATTCTGGAGGGTCAGTGGATCACATTTTGGGGCTTTATCCTGATTATATTGTTGGGATAATCCAAGTAATGAAAATATATAACTAGTCGCATCCTATATCGTCTTTCAAGTATTAGACGGTGACAGTCAGTCGTGAGGCTGGTCGCTAATGAGCTTGATCAGCAAATTATGTTGTTCTGTAAATCTCGCAGTTTCTCGCTCGTAATCTCTGCACAATAGTTTAGATAACAAGACGAGTCCGTAAAAAGTACACAGCCAAACAGAGAGAAAAGAAAGAACGAATGATAGAAAACCAAAAGCAAATAAAGAAAATTTAAGCACCGGTGAAATTTAATCGAGCCCAACTCTTAACAAACCCATGCATGCATCCAAAGAATATTCACACAAAATGAAACTGTTTGAAAATAGAGTCTACCCCGCAGAAACAAAAATATTTTTTGGTTTGGTAAAAATGTTTTAATAGCATTTTAATGTCGGGCTATAGAAAGGTAATGCAATGTTTTATAATGAAAACAACAACAACAAAACAAACAAACAAACAAACAAAACAACAACAACAACAACAAAAAACCCTTACAACTTTTGTGGAAATTTTCTGGAAAATATTATGCGAACACTTAATAACATTATGTTTGAATGTTTTACATGCTATTAAAACGTTGTACCCTTTATCCCGACCTTTAAACGTTTTTTGTGTTTGCTGGAAAAAGTGGTAGCAACCAAAGCTTTAAAACAGAAAAAATGAAAGATTGTCTATCTGAATGATCATAAACAATCATACGCTCAGTCCCGTTTGCAAGGTCATTGTATTTCCTTATGCGACTTGTTAACTGTTTATTACAGGAGGGTATAGACGCGCTATTCGAAGAGGCTGTTCGTGTGGCAGTGGCATCATCACAACCACCGCCTTCGAGAGGGTTTTTTTCCAGCATCTTTAAAGAAGCACGATTTGCGTTCACAAACGCAGCAAATGTGGAAGGTAGGAACAGGTTACGTTATATAATTTGAACCATATAGTTTGACCTTACCTATACAGTGCACAACTTATAAGTTCCCCCTAATACTTTTTGAAATAAATCGAAAATTATTTAACAAAATGTAAAATTGTAAAAAGTTATGAGTAACCTTATTTGTTTTACAAATCTGGGCCAATTTGTAGTGTCACACATCATTGCGTTTGGCCACAATGGATCATTATGTAAAAAAAGAGGGAGTTTTAAAAGTTGCACTTGAGTCCATAGGAGTCAATTGTCAAACAATACAGTATGTTAGGCCTGTCCATGTGTTTGTAATGGAAATAAAACTTAAAGTCTAGATGTTTAGTAGGGGATGTGTCCTCCTGCACTGTTGACAAGTGCATTGCAACTCCCATACGAGCAATTTCTTTCACCGGTACATTTTCATCCAACAAACCTATTGCTCTACCGCGAAGAAATTCGGGCAAACGCGGCATTATTAAAATGTGACTTTTCACATGTGATGAACTACTGGCGATGTGGTCTATTCTCACTGCAGTACATATCCCTTCCATCTCAGACATTTATCATTAAAAAGAAAAGAATAAAACACCTGCTTTGCTTTTGAAGAAGAAGAATACCAAAGATTAAGTTTTCTTTTACAAACACATGAATATCCCTAGCCTACTGTATTGTTTGAGAATTGAGTCCTATGGACTCAGATGCAACTTTTAACACTGTTTAAAACGGTCTCCTTTTTTTACATAATGAACCAATGTGACTGAACGCAATGACGTGTGACGCTAAAATTTGGTCCACATGTGTAAAACAAATAAGGCTACCCATATCATTTTACAGGTTTGCGTTTCGTCAAATAGTTTTCGATTTATTTTAAAAAATATGTAGGGGGGAACTTATAAGTTGTGCACCCTATAACTGTGAGCCCAACTCTAAACCATATTACATTCCTCAATCCTTTAAAAAATCCAAACGGAATAAATCGTTAGCTTTAAGGGATCTTGAATGAGCGTTTTGAGCGTTTCGACGTTTATGACAAATTATTAAAATTTGATAGTTTTCACATTTTTGATATATAACAGTCCTCGAAGTAAATTTTGTAATCTAATGATATATTCTTAAAGTCCCATTCAGTGATCCCAGTAAAAGTATAAAATAATTACAGTTGTTTATAAATTGCTTAAAAGTGAAGGATAAGTCATGTCACTTTTTGAAATGGCAAAAAAACGAAGAATATAGCAGCATTGACGAAGTTGAAGCCCTATTCAAATATATGTAAGTAGCTAATTTAAGTAGCTAATTTATATACTGTCAGTATATTACAAATTCATGTAAATGCCTGATTTTGTTATGTATGGTATAGAGTTCTGTTGAATACGGGTTAAATTATTTCTTCATCTATCCCATCAGAGGACACACCGAAAGACATTTTAGCGAGAGGGGCAGATGCTTTCAATGCGTACATGGATGCGTCGCGATATGGGACAAGACCTGTGTATCGTACAAGGATTATGCTTGTAGGCCAGGAGCGTGTAGGAAAAACCAGCTTGATGAACTATCTACTAGGCCAGAAGTAGGTTAACCATTAGTGTACATGTTCACGTAACCTCCTTCAACTCATTTGCATGGAATTGGGTACCAGGATCGTATTCTGATTCGTTGAACTTCGAATTAGCATACTTTTGCATACCTCCATATTTGGTTTACCTAATTAATTATTAATGACGATTACGTTGTTTACATCATGACGTCATTAAAGCTTGTCACTCGTCCGATTCGAAACACGAAAATCATTTGCACTTTTCTTTCCATTAATGTTATATCGTGAAATACCATATAGCGGAGATGTTAGCTTTTTATTCAAGGAAAATATTCTTGGCGATGACCCCATGTTGACAATGGCCAAATATGCTGTATTAGTTCTGGAAAGGGTCCGGTGATATGTGCGCCATTTTTTCTTCAAATTTTGAGGTCATTTAATAGACTTGCTTACCTGTCGTTTTCATTATCCTAACTACAGTTTGCACATTGAAAAGTGAACTTTGACGTACGTGATGCGAAAAGTTCTTGCCATACCTTTTTTGACTCATTTTTCAGCCGGGACGGTTACGTTTGGGGCCACGCATCGGTATACGGATGACCAGTTCTTGTGTATATTAGAATTCTGTGGTTTAGCATAAATTGTTTTGGAAATATGGTGGTTTTTCTTCTGCATCTTCTGTGTCGAAAAGTGCAATTATGTTCAAATAGAATAGCTTTATTTTAACTCACGTATCAATCGTTGTTGCAAAAAGGGCACTTTTTTTTTAATACAAATACTGCAATATTTACCATGTTTACCCTTATCCAAAAATTGATCGACTCATAGACAACTAACCGAACCTATGTCGCACTTAAAGCCATAATGTACGATTTCCGTCAAATTTTAATTTTGTTATTCTTTACCAAAAATGCTAAACTAATATTAGATATTACTGACGTGAAGGCTTTCTGTCCATTTTAAGCTTAAATACCAAGGGAGAGAAAAAGTAACCCCACGGGCTAATTTGGTATTTTGATATGGATTTCTATGGCAGATATGACATATGACTTTATGTCAAAAATGCTCTGTTGACGTACAAAACCAACATATGGCTGATTCCATTCAGGTGTACGTTGGGACATATGTAAACATTAACATGGCAAAAAATCAGATTAAAAAAACACACCTAATTTCATATTATAAGATTGTACATTATGGCTTTAACATATGCTGGAGACTAATGCATCGCATGCTGTTATTTGTTTAGATTCAACAGGTCTACATCCATAACCGATGGTGTTGATACCACTAAAACTTGTCAGGTTCCTATCAACAGGCCTGCTGCCATTTGGCATAAACAACGCATAGACAAAGAAGGTAACTAATGCAGCTATGCATATAGAGGCTTTTAAGTTATGAAATTCATTAAGTTGATGTAAGAAAAACACTTGTTTCCACTTTCTAGCCATAACATATTGAGTACCGAAATCCCCCATAATGTGTCACAATTATGTCATGATCACACCGAGTGCTGCAACCCCGATTTTAACTTTTGGTTTGATAATTTTACTATGATATCACGTGAGATGATCTTACTTTGACGTCACGTGGGCTGTTGGTACTCTCAGTTATGAGAATAGAAACCTGATAATAACTTTACATCGACGGCAAAATAACCTAACATTTTGGTGCGAAGTTTATAAGAAGGTTTGAGTATCTTCAGTTTTAATGTTTTTTTGTTTTTGTTTTTTTTCCTATACCGAATGATATTGCGGCAAATTGCAGAACGATCAAAGCTGATGAAAAATAAATACCTACAGGCAATGCAATCAACAATGGCCCAGAAACTGTTGAACACAGGTCAGAAGGATCTTGATTCTCCTCAGATGTCAAACAATTCCAAACACGAGATCAGCAAAAGCAACACGACAAACGGAAGCACGGAAACACCTGATTCTGGATCTAAAAGAGAGGTGTGATTGAACCCTATTTTTATGACTTGTAGGACTAATGTGGGACATGGCCCAAGTGTGACATGGCCCTAGTGGGACATAGCCGAAGTGGGACATGGCCTAAGTGGGGCATGGCCCCAGTGGGACACATGCCGGGGACGCATGATGGCAAAGTGGGACGTGGACTAAATATAACCTAAAAGTGGTTTTTTTTCGCACCTTCTACTTTTATCTCTCCCTAACATCATTTTGATGAAACACTTTATTGTTTACTGATTTATGATTCGAAGGTAAAGGCACCGATTTCGAAAGACCTCCAGGCTAAAAATAATAGCGACAAAACCTCACAAGGTATGTAGCTCTCTTAATATTAACTATGTTTTCAAATGGAATTACAAGGGCAGAAAAACGCTATTCCATGTTTTTTGTCTCGTTCCGGTTCCCAGTATATAGAGCAATTTCCAATTTAAAAAACAAATGACATACTGGCGTATAAATTTAAAGGCTAATTACAAGTAATTGGTAATGATTGCAATGTATTTTATATGTTAAATATGTTAAGTTTGATGTTAAAATGATTCTCTATTCAATTGACATACGTCATATGATGTCGCAATTCAAATCCGACACAATAATTCTATTAAGTGAGATACGCTAAGCCTAATTAGTGATAATAATTATTTAATTAATTAATGACATGCTTGTTTTTAAAGTTAAATATATAGATTTTGAAACTTACCTTAGTTTGTTAAACACGACTGATACTCCGGTATGTTATCTGATCGATTTTGATGACCCTTTCCCGCCAAAAGCTACCTCAGTTTTATGCCATCATGTATTTTCGTGTGCGTGCCCTTGTTAATTATTCTGCCTGATTTCTACAAAGTGACGAACCGGGTTTGATTACGAATCAGGTGTGGCAGTCTTCAGTATTTGAAAATGGTATTTAAATGGCAACAATTGCTCAATTAATACAAACTGTTAAAGAATATAATATTTCACCCGCTTGTGTGTTGCGGAAAACACAATGGTTTGGTTATACCAAATACTGATTCTACGGTTTGCAATTTCTGTAATGTTTGTTTTATAATAAGATGTAAAAGAAATACCAGAACAGATGATGAAAGGACTGAAAAAAGAACTGACCAGACAACGATCCCCTAAAAAGAAACACGACGATGATCCAGCTCTAGAATTCCAATTTTGGGATTTTGCGGGCCAGCACGTATACTACAACACCCACCAGGTACATAATATAACCATGTCAAGTTTTGCATGTTTGGTTATAACTCATATTCTTTTTTTATTTCCAAAAACATTGCAATATTGATGTGAAAGGAGTTCATGTAGCCTATGTGAAAGAAAACATTTTGAAGCAGATCTGAATGTACATGTTCTGTTATTAATTTTCATAGATCAAAATATTGGCGTTAATTCTACTACACCGATTTCCCCGTAACTCAAGATTCAAAAACCCCTTGCATGTTCCATATTGACCTATTATACATTATGAAGAGCTGTTTTGCAAAAAGGCTTACATTTTTTTTTTGACTTTTTGATGAAAACAGCTTTTTCAATTATGTAATGATTACTTGTTCGATTTGATTCATTTTGATTTCGAATAAAGTGTTGATGAATAGAGACTAAAAGAAAAGGTTTAGTACCGTTTCCAAGCCTTCATATTAATTTTATTATCACAACTTTTGTCAATTTAAGGATGTAAGTTATGTATCAGCAGCGACATAATATTCTTATAGTCAATGTCGTATACCGTCAGCCTGCTACGCTAATTGCCTACGTCATTTTTTTTGTAATTTTGAGAACAAAGAACAAAATGTGGCTCAAGCATGCATCGGTTACGTAATCACCCTAATAATGTCGGATTATTACCTTTCATTTCTATCATTATCATTTGTTCTCCTGCAAAGATTGGTGAATATGTTTAAATGCATGCTTGAACCATATTTACCTAGCCGGAACACCGGCTAGGTCTTGTGATGCTATCGGATCTTTCTTCTTATTTCTTCTTTCTTCTGGCAACAAATTTCAAAATGCTTCTTCTCCTAAATGTTACATCCTACAATGACGTCACTTGCACATATGCATCGGCTATATCCAGTGTTACACCATATTTCGCCATACTGCATTTTAGAAACGCTTGCTGTTAGAATAAGAAAAAATTTAATGCTAATTTATTGCACATTCTAGGGAAGCGTGGTTACCTTTTAAAATAACCGAGTGAGAGGGTTTTCAAGAAAATATTTTTCTTGTCAAAACTGAAGCATCCTCTGTATAAAAGAAAATATGAATATTAACTGCACATCATATATAACGATTCGTGATACCCAATTGTGGAACATTTGATGTCGTTTAAGAGGCAGCGAATTTTATTTCAATTATATATACGCCAAAATATTTTTTAATTGAGCAAGAATAAGGATAGAAAAAACGTTGAAAATTCTATGTGAATATTACATTAGACCCAACCAAAGATTACTGTTTCGTTTTTATGGTAATCTAATCTTTTATTTCCTGAAAAAACATTTGGGGTCTAATGTCGATTAGTCACATACTTGATCCAAAACATCGAACGTGTATACAAGAAAAATGGTAGGTTCCTCTATAGTATTTTACTGACCATGGAAATGTACTGAGACACGAGCACGTGTCAAAATCGATATAATGTATTGTCCATATAGACGCCCATTTATCATGTTTATTGTTGGATTTTTTTGTATAGGCCTATAAAACACGCAGTTAACAACAATTGAGCGCTAATAATACACATTAATGTTTTAGACAAATAAAATTCCAAAATATGGTACGTTTTCTGCCTTTGTTTGTCACGTGGTAGGCCTATGTTGAAGTTGCGATTATATCTTCAAATAAGTTTCAAATGGATTCCAAAAAGACAAGTGGCCGAGTGGTCTAAGGCGCTGGGTTCATAGTGTGTCCAAAACAGTGCGCCGTGAGTTCGAACCCCGCCTCCGCCAAACTTTAATGAAGTAAAATTTAAAAAAAAATTCATATTGGGGAAATGTGACTGACAGAATTTATGTTTGGCGTGGAGTGGTGTGATCCAGTGTCTATAAGATGTTCACAAATTTGGGGTCAAAGGTCATTAAGGGGTCATTTCCGGTATAAAACCAAATATCTTCAAAATGCTTCTTCTGCCACAAATTACATAGTACGATGATGTCACTTACACATATGCATCGGCTATATCCATTGCCTATAAATTATTCACAGAATTTGGGTCAAAGGTCATTAAGGGGGTCATTTCCTGTCTGAAAGATAAAAATATTCAAAAAATCACTGTTTTTACAAATTACATAGCAGAGTGTTGTCATTAGCACACATGCATTGCTACCAACCAGGGTCTTTTGGGTGTCTACACTTTCGGGGTCAAAGGTCATTAAGGGGTCGCTTCCGGTCAAAAACCAAAAATCATCAAATATGGTCATGTTTTTTAATCTCAAAACGTAACCAGACCAGAATGACATAAACTTCATATATGCATTAGTGTTACCCGATGTATGCACGGTATTTTTTATTCTTTTGGTCAAAGGTCATTTAGACATTTCCGGTTTTAAGCTAAATAACTTCAAGAATTTTTATCTCCATAACTAAGCATAGTAGATTTTTTAAATTTAAACTGTAACAATGCAGAACACTCTTTAATAACAATAGGGTGTATTCCACATGGTTTTATCACACATTTACCAGGTTTTCAGATTGTTGGACATAAAGAAGTGGCAGGACTGTGCTCAACACAGTATCACTACAACAGAGGAAGGGAAAGAGATTGAGAGAGATGGATAGAGAGGCATAGAGAGCAGGCAACAAAGAAGGGGAATATAATCAGTGTTGTAATATGTATTTAAATATTTTCCTGCAGGTTTTCCTCAACAAACGTGCAATTTTTGTTCTCGTGTTTGATGCAAGCAAAGATTTAAAGGAGCTAGCTGAAGTCGCCCAAGTCAACTTTGACCAGGTATGACAATAAATGACAAAGCTGGGGATTTGCCATTTTCTTCATCATAAAGCAAGCGACTTTTTCATGCATCATGTGTATGGGCCAAACTACCAACATGCAAATATTCAACATCATATTATTGAATTTCAGTTACTGAGATAAGCAGAAGTAGTGTTTCTCAAAAACAAGAAAATCAGTTTCTTTGTTTATCAACATCTAGTCTCTAAAGCAGCCAGTTTGGTTCCGCTCCCTCCACACAAACAGTCTGCCAATGATAACGAAGGAGTTGTTTTTCCCATGACGTCATCCACCACATGCTGTTCGCTATCTTATTATGCAGCCAGGAGTTCAACTCACTGGCAATCAAGTTCCCAGATGTACCGTGTCTATGTTACATTCTAATAGACTTTGCAATGTTGCCCTCTTAGCCAACTCATTGGCAGACTGTTCGTGTGGAGGGAGCGTAACCAAACTGGCTGCGGAGGAGACTAATCAACATCTTGAAATCAGTAATATCGACATCCGATTCACTTTGTTTTAATCTATGTATATTATAAGCTTATCTTCCAACATCTTCCTTCTCCCGTTTTCTCTCTTCGTTTATTGTTATAGACGGTGCAAATGGTATCACGTTTTCATGATTTCACCGGGCTTGAATTCATCGATTTTTGGCTTCAGTCTGTTTACACATATGCTGCAGATACAGTAAATGACGTCCACATGCAGAATATGTTAGCAGCTGATGAAGATTCGGGAGCAGTTCCGAAACATGCTGATACAAATATGCAGTCTTACAAGTCTCCTCCTATTCTTATTGTTGGTACTCATCGAGGGAAATCATCGAAAAAGGTATTGTAGCTAAAAGCGAAGTTATTCTCAATATTTACGTATTTCCAGTCATTGCGTTTACCGGCTGGCCTTTTGCAACATTGACAAATAACACATTGAATGACCATGATACAAACACAAACGTTTTTACAAGTATATATATATTTCAACTTCCAGGCTAAGGACGAAGAAGAAAGCATCAGAGCGCAGATATTCTCAGTGATCAAAGGAAAGCCATACGAAGAACACATTGTTCGTCGTATCCATTTCGTTGAGAATAATCCGAAACTACGTGGCAAAGGCGGCGAAAAGGTATTGATTTACAAAATGTTAATAAAATAGCTAACATAGCCAAATTAAAAAGTCGCCAATAGTTCCATCCACATTTAATCAGAGTCTGATGAGTTTATGGCAAAATAATTTATAGAATAATTTTCTATACACTTTCCTTCGAAGGTTGATATCAAATTTGATATCAAAAGTTTAATCATCGTGAGCATAGGAGCCGTTGTCTGGAAATTCGTAATGTTTGTTCAAAATTAAACTTTGAATCAGTTACAGGTGAAACATTGCTTAGTACTAACAACGTGTTGCATATCCAGATTATTGTACTATAAGGTAACAAAAGAAGCGCCATTGGTAACTAACACACAATAAAAATTACGGACAGCATTGCTCTTTCATAATGAGCGAAATTCTGGATAAGTTGCGATACATTCTAACTACTAAATGGTGAAACGACTCGATTAGCTAACCTGCTAAGTTTCTTGTAGTCTATAGATGCACTGCGGAAACACATGGCAGAAATTGCACTAAAAGAACCGTACATGGGAGAGGAGATTCCGATCAGATGGTTGCAGTTCGAAGGAGAATTAGCGGAAATGGCCGCGGAGAAGACGCACTATATTTCATTGACACAGGTGAATATTTGAACAGAGTACGCTTGATTTAAAGCCATAATTTATTATAACATTTGCTGAGAAGAACGCCCTCAAAAATACTGGTTTTTACATGATTGTAATGTACTTTTAGTAAGCAAAGATACTCGCCAAAAATCAAGACTTTAGATGCTGTAGTTTTGTCAAATTTTGAATAAAACGCAGGAACCGTCGTTTTATTATTACGATTGAAAAATTAGTCGAACACGTATGCGATGATGTTCATAACACATATCACACCCCAGAGGATCGTACCGTATTACAACCGCTGGAGTAACTTGCATTAGTAAATTTCAAGTTTCTTTGCTTTACCCATGCTTTACCTCACTTGTTCGGCACAAAATTAAAAGGGGACATATCTGACAGTAAAAGCTAACATTTTATGGAAAATAAATACTAATCTATTTTTACAGAAATGTTATAATATGGCTTTAAGCTTCTTTTTTCTTTCAAAAATGGATTTCATTAGCTCACAACATACATACTTCATAATGGGCAGGAATATCATTAAGAATGCCTGTCGTTTACAAATATGATTCTGATATGTTTTGTAGCAATAAACAATCTTTAACAGAAGAAATATGACGTACGTTGCACAGTGTCGATGCCCTATACGATAAATATAAATTTAATACTCCGTTGGTTAGCGACGGGCGAGTGGTATTTCACCGAACGCAAGAAAAGGAGTTCTATCTGATTGGCTAGCAATCGATCGCTTAGGTCGCTTAGTAGTCAACTACAAACTCAAAACTGAGCAATGTATTCAATTCGATTGAAATCGATATTCTATTATTGACGTAGATAAAGAGAGTGATAGTGTGTCAATAATGTACATTGTATTGCAGCTGGATTTTACATGCATTCCTTTATATAAATATTTTCTCAAAGAGTTGAATATGATCACAATTTTTACCCAGGATTTCAAATTTTTTACCGCGAAATTGCAGTTAAACATATCCACAGCAAAAAACCGGTCCTCACTAATTAGTGTATTTATTTTCCAGTTAGTGTATTTAAGATAAAACATGTGATTTATGATAAAATTTTCTTGCAATAGAAATATCATATGGGATACTGATATGGTAGGCCGCAACCGCCACAACGTGGAGCTGCTACGCGTAGCTGACTTTTTGCTCCGTGGAGCCAAATTGACCAATCATGATCATGTTAGAGTTTTTCATTACTCGGAGGTAAAACTGACCAATCAAGTACGACTTACTCATTACGTGAAGCGAATTTATTCATTAAGAATTTGCCAGACGAGCGCCACGTAGTTGCAAGATATACTCGGTCACGAAAGTTGTGATTCAAAAAGTAGTTTATGAAAAGTACGAACCGACTTATTATTAAGATGGACATGCACTCATAAGAAACTCATACAGTATTCTATATACTCTATATACATATATTCTATATATATATATATATTCAGAGTGGTGGTAAACCATGCACACAGTTCTGCGATCTGCAGTGTATCGCCGGGAGCTAATTTGTATAACTTGCGCGGTGTGGCCTGCGGAATTCGACCTTCAGCAAACCAGTTCGGATTTACTTTATATACTAGTAGTAGCAAGGGGTTGACAGTGATTCGCCGATTCTCCAAATTTGGCCAAAATTTGCACGCTACGGTATGCAATACAGAAGTTGCCGGGAATCACAAATTTGGTACCAGCATGGACGCCGCCATCTTGGGAAAAGGGGGTGCTGGCGACCGTCGACTCGACGGTCGCCAGCACCCCCGAACGCGCCCAGCACCATGACTACGCGTAACAGTACGCGTTCCCGACTGTCAATCATCAAGGGTCAATCACCTCGAGCTTGACAACGATATCTGAATAGACTATTGCCAAGTCTTACGTGTAGGCGCGAAATTAAGGTTAATTTTTGTGATTGAAACAGTATTTTTCTTGTATAAATCTTGGTCTGGAGAGTGGGATTGTTGGTCGATTTGATGTATTTAATAAATTAAGTTAATGGATGCGCTAAAAATTTTATTAAAAGTATTAAAAACAGCTATTCAACATTTGACAAAAATACGCTGTTGCAGGCTTGAAAAGGTCTAACCTTGGTTGCAGCAAGCCGTGATTTTCACGGGTAATTTTATTTCTTGAACGCGGAGCACGGGCGCGATGCAGCCGGTAGAAATCGCGGTAGTGTTCCAGGCCTACGCGATGGCAGGGTAATGGCGGCATCCATAGTTTTATTACATTTATCCTCGAGTGACGCTTCCCAATCTTTATTTATTCCCTGGTAGTAGGCCATACATACTGTAGTTTACTGTCCGTTTTCCTATACACAATACTCAGTGCGCTCACCATTGACGCGTGACCTCTACAAATAGTGTATGTTAGAAGTATAGGCCATTGCCTAGTTGACGTCACTGTGTAAAAAATAACCGGCCAATATTTAAAGTATTCTCTGAAATTCTAGAAAATATAGTTTTGCATGTCCTAAATTTTTAGCTAATTTAGGTGTTTGGAAATATTGGTACTTTTGTGTTTTAGGAAGGATATGTAAACGACAGATAACACCAAAAATATGAAGGAATTATTTCTAAACCGTGTTAAGTCATTAAGCTTCTCATTTTCAAGAACGCTGGTTAACAATAAGCAGACTATTGTCTCATTTCGTAAACAAAAGCCCACAGTATTGTTACCTTGCGTTCGCTTTATAATCGTTCACCCAACTGAAACTATGATACCAGCTCATTGCTCATTGCACAGGTAAAACAGACACAAGTGCAGTGTGTATTTAACCAGAGAAGATCTGATGTAACATAGTTGAGCTGTTTTCATTGAGTGTTATCTTGGTTTAATAGCTTTTAATGGGGTTTAAGTCCTTCAAAGGTCGTGGTGAATTCTACTGTAGACATGACTGCATCATGATTATTTTAAAGTCAACAACATTCAACAATATGATCACCGTGATAGTATGACAGTATCAGTACCGTGGGTGTCAGTGATCCTGGCCTGACACCATAGACAAACAAACAAACAAACAAACACGCCACACACATGACACATGCATGCGATATGCAAGGTAACATTGACTATACACTAATCAAACAATGGTATTGATCCTGTACAACTGGTCGTGGTTTATTTACAATCGATTCATTTAAAATTCCCATAGTAAACATTAATTTTGGCAAGAGTTTTCTCTCTCTGGAACGAGGATGCATCCACTGGCTCCGCGTAATGAAAAGATCTAACATGATTGGTCAATTTAGCTCCGCGAAGCGAAAAGTAAGCTACGCGTAGCAGCTCCACGTTGTGGCGGTTACGGCCAGCCATATACTGATCATGCGAAAATCGTAAAACATAGAATAGAAACAGTGTGGCAGGCTCTCAAAATATCAAATTGTATGCTTAGCCTGAGTCGCTCGGCCTATCTCGAAAAAAAATAACCATGCGTAGCTGTTGAAAAACGTGAGGATTCATCGTACTATCAAGGCAATTTTTGACACGAAGATATAGGGATGATGACGGTGTGCGTTGTAGGTCCGTTAGCATTAAAGTTCAAGAGGTGTGTGTGGTCCAGAGGACTGCTTAATGGCCCATGGTGGGGTGCAAGGGGACGAAGCCCCCCGTAAGCTCTTGGCATTTGCATTCTGCTGAGATGCAGAAATGCTTATTCTGCCGAGATACAGAAATGCTCATTCTGCAAAGATGCAGAAATGGTGCCAACATTGGACCCATGCTGTGATTGGTTTTTGGTTGAAAATACTATGCCGGGGAGGATACTTATATTTGTTTTCGGCCGGGGTGTGCGACTAAAGCTGCTGAACCCTTAGCTATTTCTCAGGGTAACTTCACCTTTAATATAGAGACATATATCTAATGATTTTGGTTAGTACAGCTCTATCGATTCTACAATGTAGTATCTAAATTTTGCACTTAGCGCGTAGAAATGGGATTTAGGCCAAAAATTCGTTTCAAAGGAGACCCATGTTTGAGACCCGGGAAAAGTCAGTAGGCATTAATGATAAAGAAGTGGGGGATGAATATATTTGTACCCCTCGGGTCAAAAAGTAGGGGACGGGGATATACCGCCATTCGTCCGTGATCTATGGCCATGCTGCACAGTGGACTCATCCAGATGTATCATATTCAAGTTATTTAGATTTTCGATAAACGAGGATAGCAGGATAGTGATCACAACATGTAAATAATCCATATTCTGTAAAATTTCTGTAAAGGCAAAGGAGATAGCGTCAAAGAATGGTATCACTGATGTCACTGCTGTTCTACAATTCCTGCACGATTTGGGAGCCGTCATCTACTTTGGTGCTGGTGAGGATACCAGAGCTTCTCAATCACCTTTGAAGGACTTCATTATCCTGGATACACAGTGGTTGGTCGATGTATTTAGAACAATCATCACAGTGAGACCAGATGAGAGTCAGGTGAGTAGGAGCAAACCAATTTCATTTATATCGATAATAGCGATGATTGATAGAAATATTTTAATATTTCAATCATTAAAATGATTAAGTTCAATTATAAATTCCTCACGTCAAATTGATGATTTCAAACTCATACATTTAGCTAGAGGGGATTACGTAGCTCCCGGGCGTAGCTCCCTGTAGTACTGGTCCACTCTCATTTTGAAATGCTATCCTGTGTGTTACGATCCTTGAGATCGTCACTGAGATCTAATGCCTGAAGTTCAATGCCAACGGGGATCATTTGCTATGTACGTAGCATGATACAGTGTAAGGAAAAGTGTATTAGACTGTATTAATACGTAATACTTCCAAACTGAATTGACGGCAATTGCTTCTGCTTGATGTGAAAGCCTTGAACGTATTAACGAGCTTTAGAATTTCCAGGAATATTTGAACTCCATGGATAATAAGGCCAGGGCTCCCCGAATAGTAGTAGCTATACGAACCTCATAGTTCTTCCTAGAAAACGAACAATAAAAAAAACCCGATTTCTAAAAGTTTAAACTGACTTTCAGCACAGAAATCAGGCGCGTATCCAGGAATTTGTAGACCGGGGGCGGTAATTAGATCTTAGTAAAATACAATATGGCCGCGGAGCGGATTGTCCCGGAGACTTGCTTGCGCGACGCAGGTGTCTGAGGGGGATGTGCCCCCTCATAAGTGAGAGACGTTTGCAAAATGAAGACCTAATTGAAGCCATTTGGTGGACCATTTTGGCACTATTATTGTGTAAAATTTTAGTTTGAAAAAGCCGAAAATTTGTGAAATGACGGCCAAAACCGAAAGCTAAACCGAAAACTTGGCTATAGCCAAGGACAAGCGCAAGAACATTCCTGACCCTCGCCCTCCTACTACTGCCAATCAGGTAGAGGACAAGAAATCGTCATCTTATACCACCCTATAGAGGGGCTGTCACAGAAGCTTCAGCATAATTTTTAAACCTTACGTGTTGCGACAAGCTTCAGACCGCACAATACGCCGAGGAAATTCTTAGTCTCACCTAAGGATCCCACGCCAACAGAGAAAAAAATCAGGTGTGGTTTACGAGATACCCTGCAGCGAGTGTTCAAGTTCGTATATCGGCCAGACCGGTAGGCAACTAGGTAGGCGACTGAAGGAGTATAAAGTCAACTGCCCCCAGCCACAAACCCTCTGATGTCGCAGAGCATAAAACTGAATCTCTGAATTGGTTTTAGCCAAGGATGATAGAGAGCACCTCCGTTTAGTGAGAGAGGCCCTCCAGATCAAGAAGAAATCGCCAGAACTAAATCATGATCAAGGACTGGAAATGCCAATTGTCAACAAAAGGGCAAGTCCATCACAACACCCTAGGACTTCTTCTGATGATGATGTGTGTCACACAACAAAAATTCAAGGTTAGTTTGATGATTGTGCTGATGTCAGTTTAAACTTGTAGAAATTGTTTATCACCAGCACAAATGAACTTACATTCGAGCAATAGAAAAGCGTAATAGCCAGTGGCGTATGCAATTAAAATTGTCAGTTTTTTTGAGGAGGAAAAATGTATGACCTTTGCCTGTGCCCATATCCCGGGGGTTCTCGTTATTCTGAATATCTCAAGTTCATTATCATCGCTTGTTGGCTTTTTTACGCTTGTGCTTCCTGGCATACATATAACTTATAAGATTTCCAAGAAACATGTTGGATATAAAAATCAACGTCAACCGTTTTATCTTCATCCTGGAGAAGAAAATCATCAAATCCTTTTAATTATTTATTTTTCAATAATAATATGATTATTTATCTTGAATAATCTGGCAACTACATTGTTTGGCTTAAAAAACATTATCCATTATTTTGTTTCTCCCTTCATAACAGTGGTCAACATTTTGCAGCAGTTGGCGTCTCCTTGGAGATAAAGGTATCTTGAAAGAGTCCCTCATAAAGCACATCTGGAAGGAGTACTTGCACCTGAAGGCCAACTTGCTCGCTCTTATGGAGAAGTTCGATCTTCTTTGTCCGCGGTTTGGGAAGAATGATGGCGAAACCGAGGTAACGCTTACAACATTTTTTTTATACGTGGTTAAGGGACCGGATAGCAATATTTGCTCATTATTTTTGTGGGACCTGAGAGCACATCAGACCAGAATGAAGATTTTTCTTGAAAAGTTCTGCATTTGGGGAATCTACCCCCTCTCCCGCAACGAAAGCGTCTTTGTCTCAAGATTGAAATCTAGTTAATAATTAATTCTTATTATTTAATGTTCAATGTCTGTTACAACTTGTAATTTTTTGTTTGCTACTGAAATTCTCAAAGGACGAAATGACGTACTATGTACCTGCTTGCCTGCGATCACCACTAAGTCATGAGGATAAGACATGCGCAAATGCTTCTGATGGGACATTCTACTTCAATTTCTTCGATTATCTACCTGGTAAGATCAAAACAACGGGTTCTTTAAAACATTTTCCACGTTATTTTACTATGGGATATAAAGAGAATATGAGCAGATTTTTAACCCGTAATGTACTCTACTTTGTAGAAGGACTGTCATCGATACATATCCCGCGTCATGTATGTAAAAGCCTCGAACAACAAAAGTCTGTTTAATTAAGAATGAAGTTCACTCATCATGAAATCTCTAACGTACGTAACTTTATTACAAGATTATGCTATTTTGATAATTTTAATTAGATGGAGTTTTCAACTACGTAATGATTTACGTAGCAAGATGGTCGCAACAAAAGTCTGGCACTCCCCCGAAGCTGTTTCATCGTCAAGGACGAGGAAGGAACAATAGACATGCGTTTCGTGTACAGATGATGGCTTCAAGACCAGCATGTATCAAGGTACAGAATCATAGTTTTTTTGAATGGATAATTAATGAACAAATTTGTTTAATAAATACGTGGAGAAAACTAAGTTCTTCGGTCGATTAAGGGACAACGGCTAACCTTGGTTATGAAAATATCAAAGGTGATGAACACTTTTTGGCACATCACTACACTGGGCGATTGAGCTACGAAATTATATTATCAACCTTAAAGCAAATACAGAGCCAAATCGGTTCGAGCGCCGATACTGTATTCGCATACCATCATCAAGAAATTTTAATCTACAGCAAGCACAAAAAGAAACTCGTCAGTTATATTCATCCTTGCTGTTTAATAACTTGATAATTTTGGATTGTTCTGAAATATACATTTTGTTAATTGGACTTTGCTTTCTCATTTGACACCCTGTTCGTGAAAAACGAACAAGAATTGACCAAGATATGCGCCTCCAAAGCCTCAAACTCCCAAATCAAAAGTTGCATTTTCAACGATTTTCAATGGGAACGCATCGTTGTATTGCACACAAGCTCCACGGGCCAATCAATAAAGCACACAGTGTAACAGGCACAATTGAATCGTTAGAATTGCAACTTTTCATTTTGGGGTTTGAGAGTTTGGAGGCGAATATCTTGGTCAATTCTTGCTCAATGTTCACGAACAGGGTGTCAAATGAGAAAAAAAAGTCCAATTAACAAAATGTATATTTCAGAATAATCCAAAATTATCAAGTTATTGAACAGCAAGGATGAATATAACTGACGAGTTTCTTTTTGTGCCTGGTGTATAATAATGGTAGCATATATCGACACATACTTCTTATAGTGTATCGACAAATAATAAGAATTAGTGGTAAAATAATTGTTACAGTTCAAATTTAAATGTGTATTTTCTTACAATTCGCCAGCTTAGTGCACGCGCCTTTTGGAATTGATAGAACATGCGGTAGACTTTGTGTGGTGATCAGTTCGATCGTAGTTCAGGGCACAAACCTGTGGTCCAATATTAACATAGTCATAATCGCATAACCACACGTCAAAAGTAACACCAGTTAATTGATATTACATAAACAATAGCCATCATCCATGCTGCTACGGTCGACCGAAAGAGCGATCAAGAGATCCTTTGCAGGGTCACTCATATGGCCAAACAAAATTATTGCATTATATCGCCGATTAAGGTTATTAATTATTTTAAACTGTTGTGATTTGGTAGTTCACAACATCTTACGAATGGTAGTAGTGAGCTTTGGCAAGAACTGCATTGCTCAATTCATAGCGAGTGTGTAGAAGAATTAAAATATCACATATACTTTTATAGGTGCTGCGGTTCTTGAGTTACGTTGTAAAGAGGGCTGAAACAACATTTTTGTAAAACGTACATAACTCATTAACGACAATAAATTAAGCAAGTTTGCAAAGTATATGATTTGTAGAATGAACTTTGGCAAAACATCAAGGTGTTATTTTTCAATAATATATTGATCTAGATAATGAAAATCGATTTTTAGGTTGCTTCGACCAACAATACCTCGCCTACCCTTAAGTATCGCAAACTCAGACGATTGATATTAAAAGTGCAGACTCGGTCACCAACTACTCGCGTGTATGAACACCTTTAGATATAATTCGTGGGTATGCCTACACATCGTTGCTGCAGAGAGGGGTCTGAACAAATCTTTTTGTTTTCATATTTAACACTGGTGTTTTTTGTCGCATTTTACAACTTTCGGACCAATTGTAATGGTCTTAGGGTAAGAGGCTCCTCTTTTAGCGGAAAATTTAAAATTCCAACGACGCTTTAAAAAAAATTATTACACCTAGAAATGTATGTACTTTTCTGCGCCAATCTTTGTTTTGTGTGTGTGTGTCTTTTGTTTAGGTTTTACTCCGACGAAAACAAGGAAGAGGAGCAAATGACAGCGAAGTGAGCCCATCTCCTGAAATCTGTGAAGAGGTAAATATGTTATTTGACATAAACGGTATGAAAGTTTCAAAAAACCGACCAGAGCCAAAGATATTGTATTTACAACATGGGATCAAGTGCAGAAGTCCTCTAAATTTTGGTTTTCTTGCCTTTGGTCATACCAAGGACGGAGATCTGGGAACGGATTTAAAAATTATATTACACTATGGACCACAATGACCTCATCCCAATGGCATAGTTCAATAACCTCTATTAAACAATTAACAGTGCTAACTATGACCTCAAGTGGCAGAGTATGAGTTTCTGTACTCAAATTTTTAAAGGTCATTCAATCAATGTACAAATGTATTGGGGTTAAAGAACTGTGCCTGATAGATGAGCATGTTGTGGATCATAGTGTTACAATCGATACATTTTTTGTTACGGATTATTGATAAAGTAAACCTCACCCATCCCTCTCCAGTATCGGAGGGTTACGTATCAGTGATAGGTGTATTAAAGTCCAACTACTGAGCCTTAACAAATAGTCAGTAAAATATATGGCGTCGGTAAGGCGCGTGAAAGTCAATTCCGAGTTTATCGTCCCCCGCCCGCGTCACTTTTTGGAAACCAAAAACACCCGCGTCAAATTTTCAAAAATGCCAAAATAATTCATTATTTTCAAAGTATCGGTGTTTTCACCAGGTTTAGCAATTGGAAACATATATTTTTGTTTGTAAAACATATAAATTCATAACTTGGAAGCAAAACCATGCTCTTTTCTAACTTTTCTAGTCCCTACCCATATAAAAACCTGTTTATAAATAACATGTATTAGTGTGGATTTAAATCAACACGCATTTTCGGTCAATAATGAAATCTGATGAAATAATGAAAAATGAAAAAGTCACCTCACCAACCCGGGGAAAAAAAGGGACGATAAACTCGGAATTGACTTTCATTGGCCTAAAGTTGTCTATTCATCAATATTGGCCGCTGCAGCAAAAGTAAGGTAAAAATGTACCCAAAACTCATAATATTAAACATGATTGTGCTAAACTGTTATAATCATACGGAATATATCCAAAGGTTTTACACTTCCTGCAAGAAACTCTGGACCTTTTACGTGAGAAGTGGGTAGGAGGACTCCGATTCGAACTCTCCGTTGCTTGTGCAAGCTGCAGGGATAATGAGAAGTCACTACATCTCCTGAAGTTTACAGACAACTGGGACGAAGACGTTTACTGCGAGTTTACCGATGATCATATCCAAATGAGCGAATACCGAGGCATACTACAGGAGAAGAAGGATGCAACTAAACCTGGTATGTACTGGCATCCAGCATGTCCAATATTACAAGAAGATAAAACGAGAGTTGAAGATACAAAACGCGTCAGATCATGGGGAGCTGATTTATTTAAGTCTACGTTTTGCTCTTCAAAACCTTAAGATAAAGCCGAATAACATAATATGGCATCCTAATCGATCACGTTACTTTTGTTCTACCCATAATTTGGAATTTACATTACTCTAGCACCATACATGTTAACTGATGCAGAGATTGGAGACATCATCAAACAACTTGGCCCTGACGATCTACAGAAGTTGTACAGCGCGCTTGGTCTCTCAAGTCAACAGGTGCAGAAAATCGAAAGCGGTACAGAAACAACCGATGTTGACCTACGAGCCCGATGTGTCTTGGAGTTCTGGCGGGAAAGCAACCAACAGGCGTCCCATAATGCAATTCTTGATGCTTTGGAGAAATGTCAGAATAGAGAGGCTAAAGAGAAACTAGAAACACTGTGGAATATAACAGGTAATTAAGTCGCACTTTTTTCATAATAAATTCGATAACAATTATTGGCCCCACTTTCTTCTGAGAGTTGTTGAGATTGTTATGTCATCCTAAACCTTTAACTATAATATTGATATATACATTGTAAAAATTACTATGTTGTGTAGATGATACGGGAAAATATGCATCTCCCTCAAAATATCAGAGTGCCGCCCCCCCCCCACCAAAAAAAAGAAAAAAAAAAAGAAGATAAGCAGCGCACACCGACATCGCCCGGTTAATAATTACATTATACAACCAGAGACACTGAAATGAATACACGGGATCGATACACGTAAATGTGCTATGCACAATTGATATTCAGACGATAAATCTTTGGATACCGGGGTGGAAAATGATGAATATCTCCCGTAAATGATTTCGTATAAAGAAACCAGATGTGGTTCCTTGCACTTGAATATATATTTTGAACAGATATGATAGTCGTTAGTTTGCGCTTTGAGAGAGTACCTTGCGTCTTGAGCTGAAAAAGTGACCAAAATTCAAGATTTTAAATAGCGCAGCGTAGACCCTCGTGGAGGTAGTCTCGGGCCAGACTGTATGTGGCTATCACGAACATACAGGATCTACGAGTGTCAGACCGACTGACACAAACTGGCTGTGTAGGAGACTATCGAAGAGGCAGTCTTTAAGCAGATGACAATGGCGAATGTATGCTCGCTGACCGTACAGAGGCCAGTCACAGGCTAATGTCATTAGCCTTAGTCGGATGTCCTTCAGCCCACTATGCATTTAAAAACTATTAAACAGGTGGGAATACAATGGCCATGCGTGGCTGTGGATTCAACCTACCATGGCATTTTCTGTCATGAAGATATCGGGGCGATGACACTGTGCAGCGTGTTAAAGAAAAGCAAGTATTTCCAATTTTTTCAGCTTGGTCATCGAATGTTGTTACTGATTCTGATTTTGGAGACGTTACCAAGCTCCTCGGACCTGACGATCTACAGAAGCTATTCTGTGAACTTGACCTTACAAGTCAACAAATAGAAAAAGCCGAAAGAAGCGCGGGTACACGCGATGTCGAGTTAACAGCAAAGAGTGTCTTCCAGTTCTGGCGAAAAGAACGTGGACAGCAGGCTACTCACTTTGCAATACTTGACGGGTTGGAAGCATGTGAAAACTTAGAAGCAAAGGAGGAGCTGGAGGAGAAGTGGAACACCACAGGTATTTTAACAATATCTTCTTTGTTATAATCAATATTCTCTTAAAATGTCAATGAAAAAACATTAATTCTTTGCGTGTGGAGCGGGATTTGAACCCTGGACCTTTGGATGATTAACACTATCGATGTACCCATAATGCTTTTTGATATCAACGGAAACAAGATTCAAAGATATACATAATTCTGGCAGGGTTATATGGCTGTGTTGACTGCCTATATGTTTTGCTAATGTATGTATTAATAATTTTGTTGTTATTTAGTTATTGCATCTATCAGTCAATCGGACATATCTGGAGAGAAATCTGTAGGAGGCGTACAAATTGGATTCAGTCAAGTCTTCTTAGCTACTCACAAAGACTTGGGTGATGTTATTGTCAGAAAACTTGGGTGAGAAAAAAATTGAAACTCTTCGTTTTAACAAAGAATATTATTTAGGAATTTACCTGACCCCTGCGGCATGTTTCGACCTGTAACAAAGCTGCCTTAATCGTACTCTATTAATGCAAAATACTTTCACAACTATAGGCCATGGAATGTGTTTTTGATTAACCCTTGCGTCTAGCTACATATTTTTGATTTTTCATGACAACTCTTCCAACACAATTACAGCGTTTCTAAAGACACCCTGACTGAAGCCAAGAAATTATTACGCACAATAACTTCGCCTTTCCTTTTGCGAGTCCTGGGTACCATTGACTCAGAATATCCGTCAGTAGTAATGGAAGTGGCCGAGTATGGAGATATGTCATCATTTCTTCAGCACATGGCAAATCATTTGGCCTTGCCAAGAAAGGTTAGGATTATAGCGGACATAATTCAGGGGATGGACTATCTACATACCATGTCATCGCCTGTAGTTCATCAGAATTTGAACTGCGGAATAATATTCGTCTGCGAAGGGTTTCAAGCCAAGGTAAATGATTGAGACAAAACAAAATGGTTGTGTGGGAGTGGGGTGTGTTTATGTTGGGCGAAGTGTGTGTGATCTTTTTGCTAATGCCATGTTGAGCCAATTATGGGTTTTGGAAAAAGCAATATTGTTGGTCTTTTTATGTTGTGCGGTCCCATTTGGATATGCTCTGTGGAGCCAATTATTGGTTTAGGTACAACTTTATAGATATTTGTGATATTGCGTATGGGTTTGTATGTGCTGAATGCGTTTTCATGTGGTTTGGTTCACTCCTGTGCGGGGGTGAGTTGGAGGAGTGTTAACTGACAAAGTATTCTGTGTTTTTTCACAAGGTCAGTCAACATTCATTTGTGTCTTTGGTAAGCAGGCTCTCCCTTTTTAAGGATTCTAAAAATAACTTTTTGGTGTTATTTCAAATTCAAATTTAAATGTCTTTGACAGGTTGGAGATTATGATGTAGCTGTTGTATGCAGATCTGACAAGAATCAGTGTGTCAAGATTACTGGGACCATCACACACATGCCACCAGAAGCTTTGACAGAGACAGCAACAGAACCAGTTCAGTCTCTTGATGTTTACTCGTAAGAAAATTACATTTTCTTACTTTCGGGGCCTGATATTAACCTAACGGATATCTTAAACCTACCTGGTTTTAGACATGACGCCGTATATGATTGTGTACCTAATAAATAACACGCATTTGTACCTTAAATTTAATTAACATGTTAACTCGAAACAGTTTAAAACCTTAAATACAAATCAAATACATGCTAGTGTAGTATATAATAAAAACGCACTTTGAATCAATGAAGAAATACAAAACATCTTATTTCTTTCTTATATTCGTCTATTATTCGTTTTATTCATAATATTTTTGCGATTTTTCAGGTTTGGAATCACACTATACGAGATTTTCAGCAACGGCCAAGACCCATGGGGCCAAACATCAACGTGTAAGTTCGGTGGATGTTTTTTATAGGAATTGATAATACATTAGCGTGTTTGTATTAACCGACATACCTCTCATAAACATCAGCCGTTTCGGTAAATTACTGGAATATCTGATTTATACCGATATAGAGAGGATTGAATTATGAAAAGCAAGAGTATAAATGATTGCGGTATTCCCAGTAGTAATTATTATAACACAATGTTGTGGAATTATAACCTAGGTGCAGCAAAATTCGAGATTTGCAGTAATGGCTACAACAATTGCGGTAAATCTAAATCACTATAAGCAGCAGCAGTTCCATAATCATATAATTGGTATAGGTACTTAATTGCCGTAAACTATTTATCAGTAAACTCACTATAAACATGCTGATAATTATACAACATTAATTATATCCAGTAAAGAATGCACTACCCAAACATGCAACATTTATAGAAATTGAATAATTCTATGAAAATCAAATCAATGTCAACAGCAGATGTGTAACAATAAAATTTATACAATTGCATTTTGACTTCTCAGGAAAAAATTAAAAGAGTTATGGCACAAATGTTATATGCAATACAATCAGTAATATATTGGCTAAAAGAAGACGTTTAGTTGGGTTCTTTACTAGCTTGGGTTCAAAAGTTATGTCCGATTAATTAAAACGTCAAGAAAACGTGTTGGGCCACTTTTGCCATGTTTGCGCACATCAAGTTTGTAACGCGTAGATATGCTTATCGTGTATTAAACAAGAACTGACACAAAGGAATTATAAGTCGTGTTTCTTCATATAATTAACACAAACTTAATGATAATATGATCTTTCTTTAAAATCTATAAATGAAGTCAAGAAATTTCTTTCAAATTATCTTATAAAGAAAGTAATTTCTCATATCCCTGAGATATCGTGAGGACAGTTTTTGCATCCATAAGTACAAAACAATAGGATTTTGAAATTAAGTTCAGCTTGACTTCTAGCTTTTCTGGGACGACCACTATTGCCAGCATTTCTGTTAACAAATTCCACATACTTCTCATAGTTATATGTAATGCCTTGATGGAAGACATGAGTTTGGAAAATGAGCTATAAACAATCTTATGGTTTCTGCTTGACTCCATGTGCTATCGAATGTCACAATCATAAAAATACGCTCTTCCAACGTGAATTGGGGTTGAAGTTGAGCTGCAGCCACGATTTCTAGTAAATGAGGTTGTTATGTCAGTGATTAGTTGTGACTTTCAAAAACTCAAGGAGATATTCTATTATGTAATCATTTCTACCACTTCGAATACTACATTGTTTAAAACTACCTATCATAAGAGCATCGTCTAAGGTTCCAACTCTATTCAGTCACTTTTGTAACAGTTTAGACAAAAGTGGCCCAAGCGGTTTTAAGACTAGGTTACATAATTGGCCATATCTTCACTTTTATACCGTCGATTTTATTGAAACAAAGCTTAGCTGTTGGCTAAATAAATTATCTTGATAGACATATAAATATCAAACCACAACATAAGCGGCATACTTGTGTCATTCTATTTTCAAAATTGTACAAATTTTATTGTTACACCCTGTATTCTTAAAACAATGATAACATATGATTTTTATTTTGTAGCCGCTGAGGAAGTCGTCCTTGGTACGTGGATTAAGAACGGACATCGCCCAAGCTTGGATGACATTCCAAAGGACATACCCACATATCTGGTAGATATCATGAAGAAATGCTGGAGTATGGAACCGACAGAGAGGCCCACATTTCAAGGTAACAACACGTAATGTGAAATCGAAGGTTACTGCTAATTAACACTAATATTTTTGGCAAATTGGACGGGAAATGTTGGTAAGAAGCGTACAAAAGCACTATCTCTGAGCAATCATGCGATTGCAAGTCTACGCACCTACAGGCCACACCAAACACTCGTCTATACCATAAAAATATGGATTTAGAAATAAACAATCCACATACATGGCTATACTAGATTTTGTTAAAGATACAAGTGAGGCTACATGCAATAATCTGTTCACTTTGGGTATTTTCATGGATTTATCGAAAGGATTTGATACCATAGACCACAATAATGTTAATCGGGACCCCACAGAACAAAAAATGCTCAAATTAATCGCTCTATTAAATCAGATGTTTGTAACTTATTTTGAGTTTCTGATGTAACATTCTTTGAATATAACTATAGATGAAATTCTGACATGGAATCCCCATATAAATAATATTCGCAAAACATGTTTCAGAAACTTCGGCGTCCATACTTATGATACAAGATACTGTGGCGGAACCTACCTGGTAGCGAGCGTCTAAGGCAACCTGTGATATGACGTGGGCGTGCGGCCAATCCGCACAGTCTTATTAATAGTACTAGTCACACTAATGAGTCAGACGAAGGAGTAGGATATATGTCATTGTTGTCATCATTTATTAGGGTTCTGGGCTGATCCAAGTAATCGGCTGGGAGCGGTAGTAGTGGTTATTGATGCAGAGAGAGAGAGAGAGGTATGTCTTGACCAACCTGCCTGGACGGTCGCAGGGTACGAAAGAGCCAAGAATGATCGGCGCATCGGTTTATATACCATGATATCACGTGACTTGAAATAACTGAAGGGCGCCATCTCTCTTCTGAATCCATTTCCGCTACACACCCCCTCCCCACACCGATCCGTCCCGGATCGTACAGAGTCGGGCCCGGGCGGGAAAGTGTGCGGTGATTGTATTTCAGAACTGATCAAATCACACGCAACTGAATCTGTCTGATTCAGTAAGGATCGATCACTTACGCCTAATCGGAGCGGGGATCACCAAAAGAGCCAGACAACGACATGCAAGAGCATGCGGGAGGATACGCACATGGAACGAGATCAGTCATGATCGTGCAGTACCCTCGCCGGTGCCCATACACATTGCTCTCGGATTCAATCGGCGCTCCGCCGGGTCCAAAATCCGGAGTAAATGATGTTTCCTTAAAAACAACCATCTTTATATTAAACGAAACGCTTCAACACTTTATAACATATTATCATCAACTTTAAAATTACTTGTTTTCATGCTTTGTGATGTTGAATGTTCTAAATAACTTCACAGCATGTATATTATATGCTGCTAAACTGTATGACATTATAGTTAGAAATCCGGAGTCGCCTTAAAAAACTGTATCATAGCTCCGGTACAAGCATTATCTCTAGTTATTACTCATCAAAAAATATTTGTTACTTCCACGATTACCTGTGTGCAGTGTGATAAGTCTTTATTTCCACATCATTTACATCAAATGATGTGGTTTATATTTCACATCACAAGCAAATAATAGGAGTGACCATTTATGGAGCCATCGCATCAAAGAAAGAGACGGCCAGCGATGAGCAAGAACACAGGAGCCTTCATAGATCGAACATCTATGACAGGCAACCGATCCTCGCTAGTAAACATACCCCTCACCGGTAGAATCCCTATCCGATCCGACGAATCCCCATCCGGAGCAAACAATGTCTCGTATTAAAAGCAATCATATCATGCAAAATCAACCTGATTAATTGTTTAATACAAAATGCATGGCCATGCTCCCATAAATAATTTTACATGAATCTCTGCACATTGCAACTTTGGTACTCATGCATTATAATCGCGCTATATAACTGATTGACTCCGAAATTCCGCAGTTTAAAAGCAAAGCCTGGTGAGAATGTGCAGTGATCTCATCAAATCATGCATTGTAAACTACCGACAAGCAACATAAGTATACCAATCATCCCCGTTTCCAGAATCACCAGAAGGGCACATACTGTGACAGGACGAATAATCCTTAACACCAGGGATCTAGCTTCCCCGCGTGTCCCTCATCGGCTGATTCAATAATCAATCCGACTGTTAACTAAAATTCCGGAATGACTGATCCACCAATGTGAATTATTATGCAACATTAACATTTCACTTACGGTAGGCATTCCATTCATTCCTAGACGCTTTCAGGAATCACCGGAGCAGTGGAAGGGCCCATACAGCGAAATGCAACGACATGGGAAGACTCCGACAAATCCTCAACCAATGCCCATACATCACACCAGGGATCACAACCGATGATCCAACAATTCCCGGAATCCGGAATAAATGATTTACCACCATCAATACATTTATATTGTTTAAACTAAACAATCAGATCTTTCAAACGCCAATACTTGCGTAAAATCACACAATAATTGTACAATGTCGTAGGATTTTACTTTGTACACGAGATCATGAGATTCTGCAGCAAGATCTTTACCAATCACATATATTTAAACTTGCTCCGACATTCCGGAGGTTTAAAAGAGCCAAGTTTTGTTGGAGCAATAGACATTCGGTCATTTCAAATGTTTAGTTTTAGTTTTGGTTTTGGTTTTGGTCAACTGGTTTCCTATTATCCTGCCCAACCACTTGAGTCACAAGATATCGAACTTTTTGTTTCTACCTTTTGTTAAAAACTGAACATTTGTGTCAGTCAGTTTCGGTTTTCGTTTCAGTTTCTTATAAGTGGTGTGAATCGTAAAATCATTTGATTTGAAGTTACCTACTCTAAGTATACAAAAGAAATGTTTAAATTTCGCAGTGCAATATTCACGAACAGAGAAATCGAACAAAGCAGTCTACATTTGAAAGCATTGATTTAGTTTGAAAGCATTGACTTGAGACTACGAAATAGCCTTAGCTTATTTCACTGTGAAAATATATAGACCATCGAAATATTTCCACAGACATTACAATAGACACTTGAGTGATATAATAGACACTTCAGTGATATAAACACTATTATACACAACTCTATTCATGTGCATGTCGCATGACGGAAGATCAATATCATAGAAAGCTTATTTATATTGACTTTTATTTAATTTATTTATTAATTTGGGTATCGCATGATGTGATAGGCCTAGACCTAGAGTAAAAGAAAGATGGAGAAGAGAGAGAGAGAGAGAAGAGATCGTCAGGGAAAGAGGTGTGTGTGTGTGTGTGTGTGGGGGGGGGGGTTAAGGGCAAGGGAGAAAGAGAAACGGAGGGGAGAGAGCATTGGAAGTGGGAAGGGAAGGAGGGGGAGAGGAGAGCTCAAGAGTAGAGTGGAATAATAGGGAAGACTCGATATCGAGTGTGGGGAGACGGAGGGGGTTATATATAGGTGGCGGAGGGAGCATAGGTAAGAGTTATGGGTTGTGCTTTCTGGGGAATAAACTAATTCATAAACAAATCATCTACATCATCATGCATCGTTTATATTTCAGACAACTAAACAAAACACCCCCCCCCTCACCCCTCAATATGCACACGATTTCTACATGTAGGCCTCGTATATAGAACTCGGGTGTAATTATAAGGTATCATGAAAGTGTGCCACCTACGTCAGAGAGCATCAATTGTCGCCCGCGTTGTTACCTTCATGCCATATATCAAAGGTGTATCAGACAAAATCTGTCGGTTTCTAAACCGTGCAGGGGTCAAAACATTCTACTCTAGGTCGGCCAAATTAAGAGACATCCTAAGCCACCCAAAAGATCCTCTGCCCAAGGATCGTGCACCATGTGTGTACTCTATACCTTGCAGTTGTGGTGAGCAATACATAGGCCAAACCAAACGACCACTAAAGATCAGAATATCTGAACACCGAAGAGCCACAAGACAAAAGAAAGAAGAAGGCTCGGCATTAGCTGAACATGCTTGCAAAGAAGGTCATGAACCTCTGTGGGACGAAACAACAAAACTGGCACAAGTTTCTCACCTGGGAATGAGGTTGACCCGTGAAGCGTTGGAAATCAGAGTTAATGAAACTTCTACTATCAATAGAAATGACGGCAAAGACATCAGTCGTATGTGGCGCTCTCTATTTTCAAACAACCAATCACAGAGCCGCTAATCCTTATCACATCGTATGTGGCGCTATCTATTTTCAAACAACCAATCACAGAGCCGCTAATCTTTATCACATCGTATGTGGCGCTCTCTATTTTCAAACAACCAATCACAGAGCCGCTAATCTGTACTACGTCCGCAATTAAGTGATATAAACGCTCATCGTGCATACAATCAATCAATCGGTCCATGAGTGGCCAAATGGTTCCTGGTAAGCCGTATACTTCTACTACAGTATATGCAGTCTACTAGTTCTCTGTTGACAAGGGCAGTCTTCATTGAACAGCTCTTTCTCAGAGCCAACAAACCTTTAATTCAGCAGATAGGCGAGGTCTGCTTGTTTTCTGTAGACAAGGGCAGTCTTCAGTGAACGGCTCTTTTCAGAGCCACCAAAACTTACAAAATCAGCAGATAGGCGAGGTCTGCTTGTTTCTGTTGACAAGGGGCAGTCTTCAGCAAACGGCTCTTTTCAGAGCCACCAAAACTTACAAAAAATCAGCAGATAGGCGAGATCTGCTTGTTTCTGTTGACAAGGGGCAGTCTTCAGCAAACGGCCCTTTCAGAGCCACCAAAACCTTTATATTAGCAGATAGGCGAGATCTGCTTGTTCTCTGTTGACAAGGGGCAGTCTTCAGTGAACGACTCTTTTCAGAGTCATCAGTAGACAAGGGGCGGTCTACATGTCTCAATCTTAGGCACTTTGTCCTGAAGAAGTCAGAGCTACTCCTGACGAAAGCTTGACAGTTATAAACTTGTCCGACGGCGAACCCGCTAAAAACCCACTAATTGTTATGAATTCCCGTCGTAAAAGCCTATCCCACAATCTGCTACAGTTCTCACTAATGTACTCCGGTGATTTTCTTATGCTTTTGAATTATTTTTTCATTTGTTCTCTTATTGGCGCTATCGGATGTAATCAATTATTGATCCGATGTAATTTATATCCGTACCCTGCGGGCGAACGACGCTTCTCTCAAACTGGTTACCACATGATCGTTTTGAGTTCTTCAATGTCCTGTATCTCTCGGCGTGATTCATGATGTATCCAGCAAAGTTCATCATGACAAATCAATCCCACCGCTGCCACCAATGTGACGGAACCTACCTGGTAGCGAGCGTCTTAGGCAATCTGTGATATGACGTGGGCGTGCGGCCATTCCGCACAGTCTTATGTACTAGTCTTAATAGTACTAGTCACACTAATGAGTCAGACGAAGGAGTAGGATATATGTCATTGTTGTCATCATTTATTAGGGTTCTGGGCTGATCCAAGTAATCGGTTGGGAGCGGTAGTAGTGGTTATTGATGCAGAGAGAGGTATGTCTTAACCAACCTGCCTCGACTGTCGCAGGGTACGAAAGAGCCAAGAATGATCGGCGCATCGGTTTATATACCATGATATCACGTGACCTGAAATAACTGAAGGGCGCCATCTCTCTTCTGAATCCATTTCCGCTACAATACTAATCAAATTACCGACCTGCAATTCACAAAATGAAAACTGTCCTCGCCACAGGGCCAAAAGATTTGGAATAATTTCCCTGACTTCGTTACAACTGCTGTTAGTGTAAATTTGTTCAAAAAAAGTATTTCATCACTCCTCTGGAAAACAATACCAGTTTAAATGTAATTTATATCAAAATATTATTTAATTGTTGTTTTATTATTTTGGCACTTCAATATTTGAAAGTTTTCCCCACTTCTAATTAGGGCTCTTTGTCGGTTGTGGCTTCTGGGGCCCTGTGCCTTTTATTTGTTGTGTGATTTTGATGGAAATGAATTGAATATGAATATTATACTCCCAAGGACATATTCAGGTTTGTGAAAAGGAGGAGGCACCCGTGAAACATTTTCTACCGTGCTTCGCGCGTCCAAATGGTACGGGAAATCCGACTCTATTCAGGAGGAGCATCCACTTCGATTCGAAAACATCCCCAAAGGCTAGAATACTTACAGACCCCCACCCCTTTGCTGGATCCGCTCGTGACACTACACAGATTGAACAGTCTATTGTTTGGTACTTACCGTTACTGGACACTAAATGGGTACAGAAATTAGTATAGTACCCCGTATAATAGTACCCGAATATTATTACCATTCGGCTACACTTCGGCTACAATGAATGTAAACCGAAGGAATATAAAGGTGATCGAATTGAAATATTTTTACTCTGCTTTATAAACAATGAAACAGAACTAAACAAAGAATGTATATTGTGATAATAACGACTATAAGTCTATATTTACCGTGCACTTGAAGCTGATATCTCCAAATACGACCACTTTTCACATTGTCCCTCTTTTCATAATCACAATTCTTTTGATGAATTCTGTTTTATTATTTCCCAGAGCTACACAATAACGTGGCAACGATATACAAAGCAATGTATGAAAGGAATATCACCGAGGCAGACAAAATGATAATGGACAGCTTGAATCAGAAGGTAATATTGAAAACAAAAAAATCATATAAAAATGAACTAGTGTTCGAATAACCATATTTAAAATATTATATATTTTTGAAATTTAACAAAACATTTGAGGTGACACTATGTATACTTTCAGTCATCTGGGATTTGTTCAAATCATGATTAATTAAATCTGGTCATCCAGAAAAACTCACCTTTGGTCATATGGAATCACCAAAACCTTTGGCCTTCAGCTGGGTTAATTGACCTCGGATGACCCTAAATAATCCAGCTGAAGGCCAAAAGGTTTTGGCCGCAACGTTGGTGATTCCATCTAACCAAAAGTGAGTTTTTCTGGTTGACCAGATTTAATTAATCATGATTTGAGTTGACAAAAGGCATCCCATTTGAAAATAAAATAAAATAAAAATGCATTGTTGTTAATCGATGATGAACAACGGTGAAACATGATTGAATCACTAAATGGAGGACTTATTATGTCCTTATAGTTGCATGTTTATATCTTTCATTTTGTTACACAACATTAATGATCAATATTTTATGTTTCAGACATCTAAATCAAGCAATTGAACAAGAAATCCTGATATTGGCGCACAAGGAGTTTAACATTGAGGAGATTAAGAGTTACATTGGGATGTTACAGTATAGTTTGATAATGTAACAACACAGAACGAATCATTTTCAGACACAATATATTAGGCTTGGATGGCATGCTTGGTTGCATAAACTGAGCAGAAAAAACTTCTGCCACTTAAAGTATTGGGAATCCGATTTAGTTTAGTTGTATTTTATTACCTTTAAAGTATATTACATTTTTGTCTTAAATTTTTTCGTGGTAATTTTCCGCAAATAATAATGTCGTCACTAGACGCCGCAGTCATCATTAACCGGTGGGGTTAGGTGCAACTTTGGAATTGCAACTTTTACTTTAAAGAGTCACCATGGCGATAAAATATTAATGTTGGCTATTGTTACAAATGAGGTAGCAGCACTTTTTAGAACAAAACTTGGTTTCTTTTTGTCAACTTATTTTAAAAATTCGATGCATAGATTTTGAGATATTATCTCGTAATAAGGGGGTGCAACGCAATTTATGTGATGTGTTTGTATTAAGTTCCATGCTATTTTGTATAACATTGTATAAAGTACAAAATATTATTTCTTCCTGCACATGGTTACAGTATTTAAAATAGTTGTCAAGACAATGCACTTCAAGGCTACACAATCTATTTTTGGTCGAAGCAGCCGAAAAATCAATTTTAATTATCAAAATCAATATATTATTGACAAATAACACTTTGATGTTTTGCAAAAGTTCATTCTACAAATCATATACTTTGAAAACTTGCTTAATTTATTGTTGGGAATAAGTTATGTACGTTTTACAAAAGTGTTGTTGTTTCAGTCCTCTTTACAACATAACTCTAGAACCACAGGACCTACAAGGGTATATCTGTGATATTTGAATTCTTCTACACACTCGCTACGAAATGATCAATGCAATTTTTGCCAAAGCTCACTAGCATTCGCAAGATGCTGTGAACTACCAAATCGCAACAGTTTAAAATAGCTGCTAACCTTAAATACAAAGTATAGTAGCGTAATTAAATTATTGTATGCTAGCTTGTATTTGCGAAGACCTGGCTATTTGTATTTTATAACCGTGACTTTACTTCTTTATTAGTTTTCAACATAATCGAGTTTTGACCTTTATTTATTACACAAGAAGTACACGCACTTGATAGATTCATTGCCAATGAGTTGTTCAAATATGCATATCATGCGTATTGGATCAATTCTATGAACGCAAAGGTATGGTTGCCTTAGCTTTTAATTATGCGCTTAGAAGTACCAGTCAAGATTATAAGTAAAACCTTAAGTAAAATACCTTTAATAATATACGCTTAAGAAGTCAGAGTTTCATGTTGTTGAACAAAACCTTGTTTAAAATGCCTTAAATATGCGCTTGAGAAGTAGCAGTCAGAAGTTTTTAAAACTTGAAAAGGTTGTTAGGCAAAACCTTTAAAATACCTTTTATATGCGATTAAGAAGTACATATTTTAAGTTGTATGGCAGAACCTTAGGGGAAATGGCTTTAATATGCGCTTAAGAAGTACTAGTCAAAGTTTTAATTCGTAAGGCAGAACCTTAGGTAAAATGCCTTTAATCTGAGCTTAAGAAGAACCAGCAAAGTTTTAATTTGAAAAGCAGAACCTTAAGTAAAACGCCTTTAATAATATGCGCTTAAAAGTCAGAGTTTTTATGCTGAACCTTGGGTAATGTAACTTTAATGTGGGCTTAAGAAGTAGTAGTCAAAGTTTGAAGGTATAAGGCCGAACCTTTAGGTAAAATACCTTTCATGTGCGCTGAAGAAGTACCAGTAAATAAGTTAAATTGTATAGACTTGACATGTGCCTACAGCTAATGGTTGACAGTGGGTGGTGTTTCCAAATATTACATTTTGGATTTTTAAAGTTTTCGATCATTTATACTCGTAAACATTTAAAGAATTTTACAAAGACAACAACGTGGTAATTTTCATTCCAACGCTTTTAATATTCATTAACCGGATATATGAAAGCAAATCACAAAAATATTAAACAAATTAAAGTCAATGATATTGTAGATTCAAGAGAATAACCAATATTGTTATGTAATTATGTCAATGTCTCCTCCGTGTATATTTTTTGAAGATTGTTGGTATATTGGCCTAGACTTAAAACACATAACGGTTTAGGTTAAAATTATAACCTAGTTGTATACTAAGAAAATATTGTGACAATGTACACATTGCAAAATTGTTTCGGGGGCCCCCCTTTACAGACCTCAATAATTTCAGGGCCCCCCTTTTTGACATGAAAATTTCAGCCCCCCCTTAGGAGGGTCAACATTTTTCATGCCCCCCTTTTTGCATCAGGCCCCCAAACAAGTGTTTGTAAACGGTCCCTAATCTTCTGCAAATTGTAAAATGCATGATAATAAAAAAGTGTAGAATAGAGTTTACAAACCGAGAAAACATAAAATACAATAAAATGTTAAACTTTCTTAAATTTGTCTTTAATTTAATTATTCAAATTTGATAGCATTTTAAGGGAGTCTACGCAGCTAAGGCTAAATATCTAAACTACTAAACTCAATTTATAGTCACTTAAACTATTACATACTCCAATACTATACTTCCAAGATATTGTGATGACCTTTTACGTGTTATAAAGGTGATGATGGTATTTAATACTAAAATCCATTGACCTCGTGAACATGTTATTATGTCTACTTTGTATGCCCCGGTTCTTTCTCAAGCACCTATTAATGTTAATTTTCCCCATATCGTCGCTGGGCGGGAAAAACCTCTATTATGTAATTCCAAAGGTCAAATGTAAAAAGTTGGCCCCAATTACAAAACCTTATATGTAACGATTTTGTCATTTTGTGTGAGACGCAAAAACGGTTAAAAATTAACAGGATTTACATAGAACACGGTGTTGCTCTTTTGGTTATTTACAGACACTTATGCACTTTACAGTTAAAAATGAAGCACCAGAAGGTGTGTTGGGACATTTTCTTCAAATTGGCACACACAAATAGAATTTGGGCAAAATTGCACATACAGGGTGTCCCAGAATGATTTATATATATTTAGATATGAAGGGCATTACTATTGGTAGTATTGTTTTAAATTCTAAAATTTACATATATTTGCCTTTGTTAGGAATTTTAGATTTTAGAAAAAAAACATTAAAAAAATATACTAACCGTTCAGCACAAAGTTATTTGGAAAATGTTATGCATTATATGTGTTGTGTCCTGTTCTTACTTCTACTAAATAGTCGATATCTATCGATTATTTATGATGTTACGAAGCAATCCTTGTATGGAATAAAGGATTTGCTACGCTTGGGTGACATTACACTATTCTTTCTTTGGCGGCAGTTTTGAAGACAATTATTGCGGTGTGTGAGTTTCATCATTTCAAATGCCGGCAGAAATGGATTTTTCATAAAAGTAATAGAGCAAATTCGTCTTAGTGTCACAGCATGTAAGCATGTCCAAAAATGTAACTAACCCCCTTAAATAATGACCATTATTCAAAATGACCAGAAATAAATTCTACTTCCAACGCATTTGACAGATTTGTAATACAATAACCCCATTTTGAATAATGGCTATTATTTAAGGGGGGTTACCCAGCAAACACAAAAACGTTTTAAAAACGTTTTAAATAAGTTATATTTTGGCTTTTGGTTTAGGGATGATAATCCAGAAAGCATGGATAAATGCCGTTTTATTATTATTTTATTATTATTAATTTTGGCGTATTTCCTATAAAAGAATATATTGCACAGTGCGCGTTGATGCAATGAAGACCAAGGCTGAAACTTGTATTCGCCAAGGTAGAGGGCAGAGCAACAGAGTAAACTCACTTCAAAAGAACCAAAGACAAACCAAACAGCCCATTTCAGTTCTACCATTTATCCCAAAAAGAATGTTGTAAATAATAAGAAAGTAAGAAACAACCAAGTAAGAAAGTAAGAAATATAATAAGACAAAAAGGAATAAATAACCAAGAAAAATGGGTAATTGCAAGTATGGCAAAAGAAGTCCCATTCCACATCTACAAAGTAATGACACTTTACAAAATCCATAGCCCATAAGTCCACCGGTAAACCCCATTCACTAAATGAAGTTATTTTATAAAGTTATCATTGAGGAATATTATATATTCATGCATGGTATTTGTACTCCTTTTCAATCTTGGAAGTAGCCAAACCTCCTCCAAGGACAGAGTGAAAAATGAGTACATTTCTTAAAGGGAGCATATCTTCAATAGTTGTGAGCCAATTGAAATTTTTTTCCGATTTATTAAAGCTAACGATTCAAGGTTTCTTTACATACCAAAACATATTTGATCAACTTTGCTAAAATATAATTTCTGTGTTTTTTGGGGGGGCACCTTGTAGTTAAACGCACTGCCCTGAAAAGGAACTAAGTTTGCAAAGCAAATACCTTCCTTAACACCTTTATTTGCAATAGTGCAATGTACAACATGCACAATAATGATTCGTATCAAAAAGGTATATATATATTTAATAGATTACTTTTCTGTACCAGCCGATAAGGTTCATTGCTTTTCATGGCATTGTGGAATATGCAAACATATTGCTTTCAAATATTTATTTTTGTTTGCGGTATTGCTGTATGTAGCTCATGACCAAATTTAATTCCCTTTTTTCGGGATTAAAATTAATTGCTTACTGAATAACTATAAATGTTTCCGTTTTACTGGTATATTGAATTTAAGTGAAGCTATTTCATAACCTTTAAATACGTACCCTCAAAAGATCGCCTTGCAGCACGATTCTGCTGGTGTAAATACCCAGCAAACACAAAACCTTTTAAAACGTTTTAAATAAGTTATATTTTGGCTTTTGGTTTAGGTAAAAACGTTTTAATAACATTAAAATGTCGGGTTATATAAAGGTCATGATAACGTTTTAAAACGTTTTGTATGAAAACACACTACAACAATATTTTTAAATGTTTTCAAAAAATGTTATTGTAAACTATTTTTGCAAACATTTTTGCCAAATATTGTGTCAATACTTAAAAAATAACATTATGTTAAAATATTTGAACCCAGGAAACACAGAAATGTTCTTAAAATGTTTGTTTCAAAACCTTTTAATAACATTTATATGTCGGGTTATATAAAGGTCATGAAAACGTTTTTAAAACGTTATTGAAAATATTTTGGGCAAACATTTTTCGCAAAATATTTTTCAACCCCAAAATAACATTCTGTTTAGAATGTTTTGTACCAAGTTTTCAAGAATGTTCTTGGAATGTTATTAAAACGTTTTTATACCCTTTATATAACCCGACATTTAAACGTTTTCTATCAAACATTTTTGTTTGCTGAGCAGTAGATTATCAAAAAATGTTTTTTAAGGTTATGAAAACGTTTTATACTCTTAATATACCCTTTATATATCCCGACATTTAAACGTTTTCTGACAACCTTTTATAACCTTTTGCGAATGATGTTGAAAACGTTTTGTGTTTGCTGGGTACATTTTAAAATCAACACAATTCTCCTCCTTACGCCACGCATAAATTCGCCCAGCCCCTTTCCCCAATATATTTTTAAAAAAAGGAAATTTAGTTTGGACTACTCTAAAGTCCGAAGGTTCCCTAGTCCGAAGGCTCCTTAGTCCAAAGGTTCGCTAGTCCGAACACGTAATTTACAATTCCCTAGTCCGAATTATGAAAAAGGTTCGCGAATATCGGGTTCTCTAGTCCGAAGGTTCGCTAGTCCGAATAATAAATAAGGTTCTCTAGTCCGAATATAGAATAAGGCTCGCTAACCCTAACCCAAACCTAACCCAAACCCTAACACTATTACCCTTATTCTATATTCGGACTAGAGAACCTTCTGATTAGCGAACTTGATTTAGTTTTCGGACTATAGTGACCCTTCGGACATAAAGAATCTTTGGACTAGCGACCCTTCGGACTAGAGAGAAGTCACGGGCACGGTGAGTAGTGATTCTGAGACACATACCTTTTTGCTTTAAATTCATTTTATTGGTCGAATAAAAACAATATTTGTACTTTTTTTAGTAATGTTAAATAAAACCATATTATCGCTACTAATTTGAAGAAAAAATGCTGGTGATAAAATTAATCATGAAATGTCTTTTAGTGTACGATTTTTGCTTTTTACTAGCCCGAACTAGTCTTGTAATTGTTAATAAGAAGAAAAACTACCTGCAAAAATCCAAATTTGGGAAAATCACAAAAAGTTCCACTCCCTTGAACCATCGAAGGTCTATTTAGGAGGAATGTATTAAAGTCCAATCTTCCCATAAAACATGTCTAACATTTCAGAAAACACCTTGATGCCATTAATTACATGCAAGCTGCCCACCCAGAAAATAATTTCCCGATTTGAGGGGAAAAGTAAATCAAATTGCGGCAATTGCCCACCCAGTAAATTATTTTCATTTACCTTCCGAATTCACAAGGCAATTGAAGACGCATATTGCGAAAACAGTGTCTAATAGATTAAACACTATAATTGACTAAACACTATTCTAAACCACGTTCGATTTGTAAACATATTTAAATGTTAAATGGTCCTGTGTCACAACCTGGGGTACCTTTGCGTTACATAGTAAAAAAAATGTTTCAAACATTTTACCTACACGTCTCATTTGAAGTGGTTCATCCTCCTGAGCATTTTGACACCTTTTTTTTTAAATGGAAATCGGTTAAAAATGAGAGATTGCGGGCAAAAACAATCACAAAATAGGTGGGATTTAACCCCACCTCTTTTTTCCACATTTACAATCATTCTGAGCAAGTATTAGTCTTTTAAATGACCTTCTGTATTTTACTTGGTTCAGATGTCTGGGAGTTCATTTACAAATTTTTTTACTAGATTCAAATTTTAATTGGGGTTTTAGATCAAATTTACGATGCGAATCCTTCCTCCTAATCCTCCTCCTCCTAATCCTCAACCACCCTTGGCACATTTCACGCCAAACGTCATAAGAAAATAATTAAAAATTATTTTTAAAACAGGTTAAAAACATAGGTAATATAGAATAAATTAGCCTCAATTGGAGACCTAATTGAATCTTCTAAGTGAAGGAATACTCAAGAGACAGTTGCACATCAAAATGTAACAAAACCGCCTTTTTGGGTACCCCAGTATATGACACAAGATCAAATGCTTGATTTTAGATATTAAACAAATGATGTTTTGAAATTTGACAGTGGTGTTTAAGTTTTAAACATGTTTAAAAATTGAGGCCAATAAGTGTTCAATCTCTACACACTGTTGTTGCAGTGTATGATAAAAATTATTCTTTCATCTTAATTTCATTCAAATATAAAATATAACATCACAACAACAAACACAGACATTGAACTAGAAGGCTATATATTTGTACACAAATACGGCTATACCCGCATGTTATCGGTGTACCCAAACTTACAGTCCTTATTTGCTGCACTCTCGTGCAAATAAAGAACTTGTGAAAAGTCCCCTCCCAGCGGAGTTGTCTCTCCATAGATTGCCGTTGTCAGTCTCTCTTATTCACAGTGAGGCTATAAACTATGGCTATCTTTTAGAATACCCTACCATTTTTTACATTCACAGTGTATGTGTATGGGTCGTTCATAAAAGACCCTAATTGAAAATCTATAGTGGTAGGGTATTCTAAAAGAAATCCTAAACTATTCCAGAGGGAGTATGTAAATTAAATGGACAGCCATTTCAGAGGGAGTATGTAAATTAAACGGAACAGCCTATTTTGGGACCATTTCAGAGGGAGTATGTAAATTAAATGGAACAGCCAATGGGTATGTAATTTAACTGGAACAGCCTTAAGGCTTCACGCTGGTATTTCCAATTATTATATTAATAATTATAATACGGATATGTCCGTTTAGTCCTACGTGTGTGGGGAGGGGGGGGTATTGGGGTGTTAGTAACAATATAATTCTCAGGTGCTACTGTGTACAAATTCTGAGCCCGGAAGCTGCTTTTATTTGATGAGAAACGGCCGGCCCTTTGTTTTAACATTTGGGGCCCTGGGGCCCATAATATTTGACTTATGAGGTCCATGGACATAATTTTATGTTGAAGTTTAATTCTCTAGTGCTATCAGTAGACTCAAGCTGGGCACTGCAGCTGCTTTATTTACTGAGTAACGGCCGGCCCTATGTTTTAGCGTTTGGGGCCCTGGGGCCCATATAATGTAATATATGGGGCTCACATATACATATAACAATGTGATTTTAAGATGCAATATTTGTACTAACTCTGAGCCCTAAAGCTGCTTTATTTACAGAGTAACGGCCGGCCCTATGTTTTAGCGTTTGGGGCCCAGGGGCCCATATTATGTGACATATGGGGTTCATATATACATATGACAATATAATATTGAAGACCTATCTGTGTACCAAATCTGAGCCCTGTAGCTACTTTATTTGCTGAGAAACGGCCGGCCCTTTGTTTTAACCTATGGGCCCCTGGGGCTTGTACATCTGGGGCCAAAATGGGCAAAAGTCACATCTACAATTTAGGGCTCATACATGTGCCACATATGAGCCCTAGTGCCTTTGTAGCTTTAGAGCTAGCCTTGTCAATATGTTGCTCCTTATTTTTAACATTTGGGGCCCTGGGGCCCATAATATATAACATATGGGGCTCATATATACTTGTATTTATAGAGTACACATGGGGCTATCAGTGTACTAACTCAGGGCCCTGAGGCGGCTTCATCTGATGAGAAACGACATGGTTTGTGTTTTTACATTTGGGCCCCTGGGGCCCGTGACCTTTGACCTCTGGGGCCGAGATGGGCAAAAGGCACATCTACGGGGTAGGGCCCATAAGTGTACTACATATGGGCCCTGGGGCCATTGTAGTTTTAGCGCTAGCCTTGACAGAATGATGTGTTTGATAGGAGAAGGAGAAGGAGGAGAACTAGAAGGCTATATATTTGTACACAAATACGGCTATACCCGCATGTTATCGGTGTACCCAAACTTACAGTCCTTATTTGCTGAGGACTTGTAAAGAAATTGTAAAAAGTCGCCCAATTGGGCAGAAAATGTGTAAAAAGTGAAAGTCCAAGTCACAAGCTTTAGTTGAATGTAGGTTGCACTGTCGTAGCACTTAAAATAAAGAAATTGTAAAAAGTCCCCTCCCAGGGGAGTCGTCTCTCTTACTCTCCATAGGTTGCTGTTGTCAGTATCTCTTACTCACAGTGAGGCTATGCAATATGATTAGGGGAAAACTTATGTAAATTAAATGGAACAGCCATTTCAGAGGGAGTATGTAAATTAAATGGAACAGCCTTTTTTGGGACCATTTCAGAGGGAGTATGTAAATTAAATGGAACAGCTAATGGGTATGTAATTTAACTGGAACAGCCTTAACGCTTCACGCTGGTATTTCCAATTGTGATATAATACGATCTGTCTGTTTAGTCCTACGTGTGTGTGGGGGTGGATGGGTGTGTGGGTGTTAGTAACAATATAATTCACAGGTGCTATCTGTGTACATATTTTGAGCCCGAAGCTGCTTTCTTTGATGAGAAACGGCCCGCCCTTTGTTTTAACATTTGGGGCCCTGGGGCCCATAATATTTGACTTATGAGGCCCATGTACATAATTATGTTGAAATATAATTCTCTAGTGCTATCAGTAGACTCAAGCTGGCCACTGTAGCTACTTTATTTACTGAGTAACGGCCGGCCCTATATTTTAGCGTTTGGGGCCCTGGGGCCAATATTATGTGATATATGGGGCTCATATGTACATATAACAATGCAATTCTCAGGTGCAATCTGTGTACAAACACTGGGCCATAAAGCTGCTTTATATGATGAGAAACGGCCGGCCCTTTGTTTTAACATTTGGGGCCCTGGGGCCCAATATATATGACTTATGGGGCTCATGTACATATGTTAAAGTATGATTCTCAAGTGCTATCAGTAGACTCAAGCTGGGCATTGTAGCTGCTTTATTTACTGAGTAACGGCCGGCCCTATGTTTTAGCGTTTGGGGCCCTGGGGCCCATATTATGTGACATATGGGACTCATGTATACATATGACAATATAATACTAAAAGACCTATCTGTGTACCAAATCTGAACCCTGTAGTTACTTTATTTGCTGAGAAACGGCCGGCCCTTTGTTTTAACATTAGGGCCCCTGGGGCCCCCAGCCTTGCACATCTGGGGCCAAAATGGGCAAAAGGCACATCTACAACTTAGGGCCCATACATATGCCACATATGAGCCCTAGTGATCTTGTACTTTTAGAGCTAGCCTTGTCAATTTGTTGCCCCTTATTTTTAACATTTGGGGCCCTGGGGCCCATAATATATAACATATGGGGCTCATGTATACTTGTAAATATAGAGTACCCCTGGGGCTATCAGTGTACCAACACACAGCCCTGAGGCTGCTTCATTTGATGAGAAACGGCATAGTTTGTGTTTTTACATTTGGGCCCCTGGGGCCCGTGACCTTTGACCTCTGGGGCCAAGATGGGCAAAAGGCACTTCTACAGGGGGTAGGGCCCATAAGTGTACCACATATGGGCCCTGGGGCCTTTGTAGTTTTAGCGCTAGCCTTGACAGAATGATGTGTTTGATAGGAGAAGGAGGAGAAGGAGAACTAGAAGGCTATATATTTGTACACAAATACGGCTATACCCGCATGTACCCAAACTTACAGTCCTTATTTGCTGAGGACTTAAAATAAAGAAATTGTAAAAAGTCGCCCAATTGGGCAGAAAACGTGTAAAAAGTGAAAGTCCAAGTCACAAGCTTTAATTGAATGTAGGTTGCACTGTCGTAGCACTTAAAATAAAGAAATTGTAAAAAGTCCCCTCACAGGGGAGTCGTCTCTCTTATTCTCCATAGGGTGCTGTTGTCAGTCTCTCTTACTCACAGTGAGGCTATGTAATATGATTCAGGGGAAACTATTCCAGAGGGAGTATGTAAATTAAATGGAACAGCCATTTCAGAGGGAGTATGTAAATTATACGGAACAGCCTTTTGGGGGCCATTTCAGAGGGAGTATGTAAATTAAATGGAACAGCCAATGGGTATGTAATTTAACTGGAACAGCCTTAACGCTTCACGCTGGTATTTCCAATTATGATAATACGATCTGTCTGTTTAGTCCTACGTGTGTGGGGTGGATGGGCGTGTGGGTGTTAGTAACAATATACTTCTCAGGTGCTATCTGTGTACATATTCTGAGCCCGGAAGCTGCTTTCTTTGATGAGAAACGGCCGGCCCTTTGTTTTAACATTTGGGGCCCTGGGGCCCAATATATATGACTTATGGGGCTCATGTACATATGTTAAAGTATGATTCTCAAGTGCTATCAGTAGACTCAAGCTGGGCATTGTAGCTGCTTTATATACTGAGTAACGGCCGGCCCTATGTTTTAGCGTTTGGGGCCCTGGGGCCCATATTATGTGACATATGGGGATTATATATACATATGACAATATAATACTAAAGACCTATCTGTGTACCAAATCTGAACCCTGTAGCTGCTTTATTTACTGAGTAATGGCTGGCCCTATGTTTTAGCATTTGGGGCCCTGGGGCCCATATTATGTGGTATATGGGGCTCATATGTACATATAACAATGAAATTCTCAGGTGCAATCTGTGTACAAACTCTGAGCCCTAAAGCTGCTTTTAACTGATGAGAAACGGCCGGCCCTTTGTTTTAACATGTGGGGCCCTGGGGCCCATATTTTTTTACTTATGAGGCTCATGTACATATGTTGAAGTATAATTCTCAAGTGCTATCAGTAAACTCAAGCTGGGCATTGTAGCTGCTTTATTTACTGAGTAACGACCGGCCCTATGTTTTAGCGTTTGGGGCCTTGGGGCCCATATTATGTGACATATGGGGGTTATACATACATTTGACAATACAATACTAAAGACCTACCTGTGTACCAAATCTGAACCCTGTAGCTACTTTATTTGCTGAGAAACGGCCGGCCCTTTGTTTTAACATTTTGGCCCCTGGGGCCCCTAGCCTTGTAAATCTGGGGCCAAAACGGGCAAAAGGCACATCTACAACTTAGGGCCCATACATATGCCATGTATGAGCCCTAGTGATCTTGTACTTTTAGAGCTAGGCTTGTCAATCTGTTGCACCATATTGTAACATTTGGGCCCCTGGCGCCCATAATATATAACATATGGGGCTCTTGTATATTTGTAAATATAGAGTGCCCCTAGGGCTATCAGTGTACCAACTGAGAGCCCTGAGGCTGCTTCATTTGATGAGAAACGGCGTGCTTTGTATTTTCACATTTGGGCCCCTGGGGCCCGTGACCTTTGACCTCTGGGGCCAAGATGGGCAAAAGGCACTTCTACGGGGTAGGGCCCATAAGTGTACCACATATGGGCCCCAGGGCCTTTGTAGTTTTAGCGCTAGCCTTGACAGAATGATGTGTTTGATGGAGGAGAAGGAGAAGGAGAAGAAGAAGGAGAAGAAACCAAAGGATAACAATATACCCGTCCATGCTTCGCATGCGGGTATAACTAGAAGGCTATATATTTGTACACAAATACGGCAATACCCGCATGTTATCGGTGTACCCAAACTTATAGTCCTTATTTGATGAGGACTTAAAATAAAGAAATTGTAAAAAGTCGCCCAATTGTGCAGAAAATGTGTAAAAGTCCAAGTCACAAGCTTTAATTGAATGTAGGTTGCACTGTCGTAGCACTAATAAAATAAAGAAATTGTAAAAAGTCCACTCACAGGGGAGTCGTCTCTCTTACTCTCCATAGGTTGCTGTTGTCAGTCTCTCATACTCACAGTGAGGCTATGCAATATGATTAGGGGGAAACTATTCCAGAGGGAGTATGTACATTAAATGGAACAGCCATTTCAGAGGGAGTATGTAAATTAAACGGAACAGCCTTTTGGGGGGACATTTCAGAGGGAGTATGTAAATTAAATGGAACAGCCAATGGGTATGTAATTTAACTGGAACAGCCTTAACGATTCACGCTGGTATTTCCAATTACTATACCTCATAAATATTTATTAGGTAATCCAGACATCTTATTGGTTAATAACGCCAGCGTCCGAGTACGGTATTTTGACTACTTCCCGCGCCTGTGCAATTACGCGCACGCGGGGAAGTAGTAAAAACTTCCGCACCCTACTACCACACGGTGTCTCGACCCCGCGCGTCACCGTTCCTTCAGACATAGCATATGCTACACAACGGCGATTCTGCAGACGCGTTTATCGTGAAAATGGCGTCTGCTGCCGAGATTTTGCCGAGATTACCGATGGATAATAACACGCGAATTTGATATTTTTATAAAACAAAATGCTATTTATAGAATGTTAATAAGAAAATTAGAATAATATACGTCAAAATGTAAATTGATTGAACAGAAATCCTCCAATAAAATCAGGTAAGCAAAATCTTAAGCTTATTTACCATGCTGGCCGGCACGTTGACTGGTGTGTGTTGACTTTTGTTTGGACGATTTTACCGGGCGTGATAGTGAAAATATTTATGAGGTATAGTAAAACAAATACAACATGTTCCATTTCGGGAAAGTATTCAAAACTACTGGTCCCTCGGTGTTGGATGATTTGACTACTTCCCTCCGCTGACGCGTCGGGAAGTAGTCAAATCATCCAACACCGAGGGACCAGTAGTTTTGACTACTTCCCCTCAAAACATGTTGTATTTGTATATTATGATATAATACGATCTGCCTCTTTAGTCCTACGTGTGTGGGGTGGATGGGTGTGTGGGTGTTAGTAACAATATAATTCTCAGGTGCTATCTGTGTACAAATTCTGAGCCCGGAAGCTGCTTTCTTTGATGAGAAACGGCCCGCCCTTTGTTTTAACATTTGGGGCCCTGTGGCCCATCATATTTGACTTATGAGGCCCATGTACATAATTATGCTGAAGTATAATTCTCTAGTGCTATCAGTAGACTCAACCTGGCCACTGTAGCTACTTTATTTACTGAGTAACGGCCGGCCCTATGTTTTAGCGTTTGGGGCCTGGGGCCAATATTATGTGATATATGGGGCTCATATGTACATATAACAGTGTAATTCCCAGGTGTAATCTGTGTACAAACTCTGAGCGCTCAAGTGCTGTCAGTAGACTCAAGCTGGGCATTGTAGCTGCTTTAATTACTGAGTAACGACCGGCCCTATGTTTTAGCGTTTGGGGCCCTGGGGCCCATATTATGTGACATATGGGGATTATATATACATATGACAATATAATACTAAAGACCTATCTGTGTACCAAATCTGAACCCTGTAGCTACTTTATTTGTTGAGAAACGGCCGGGCCTTTGTTTTAAAATTTGGGCCCCTGGGGCCCCCAGCCTTGTACATCTGGGGCCAAAATGGGCAAAAGGCACTTCTACAACTTAGGGCCCATACATATGCCACATATGAGCCCTAGTGATCTTGTACTTTTAGAGCTAGGCTTGTCAATCTGTTGCACCATATTTTAACATTTGGGCCCCTGGGGCCCATAATATTTAACATATGGGGCTCTTGTATATTTGTAAATATAGAGTACCCCTAGGGCTATCAGTGTACCAACTCAGGGCCCTGAGGCTGCTTCATTTGATGAGAAATGGCGTGCTTTGTATTTTTCACATTTGGGCCCCTGGGGCCCGTGACCTTTGACCTCTGGGGCCAAGATGGGCAAAAGGCACTTCTGACGGTGTAAGGCCCATAAGTGTACCACATATGGGCCCCAGGGCCTTTGTAGTTTTAGCGCTAGCCTTGACAGAATGATGTGTTTGATGGAGGAGGAAAAGGAGGAGGAGGAGAAGAAACCACAGGATGGGAAGATACCCTGCATGCTATTGCATGCGGGTATATCTAGAAGGCTATATATTTGTACACAAATACGGCTATACCCGCATGTTATCGGTGTACCCAAACTTATAGTCCTTTTTTGCTGAGGACTTAAAATAAAGAAATTGTATGTGTAAAAAGTGAAAGTCCAAGTCACAAGCTTTAATTGAATGTAGGTTGCACTGTCGTAGCATTTAAAATAAAGAAATTGTAAAAAGTCCCCTCCCAGAGGAGTCGTCTCTCTTACTGTCCATCTTGTTGTCAGTCTCTCTTACTCAGGTAGTATGTAAATTAAATGGAACAGCCATTTCAGAGGGAGTATGTAAATTAAACGGAACAGCCTTTTTGGGGGCCATTTCAGAGGGAGTATGTAAATTAAATGGAACAGCCAATGGGTATGTAATTGAACTGGAACAGCCTTAACGCTTCACGCTGGTATTTCCAATTATTATATTATAATACGGAAGCTGCTTTATTTGATGAGAAACGGTTGGCCCTTTGTTTTAACATTTGGGGCCCTGGGGCCCATTATATTGGACTTATGAGGTCCATGTACATATGTTGAAGTATAATTCTCTAGTGCTATCAGGCGACTCAAGCTGGGTACTGTAGCTGCTTTATTTACCGAGTAATGGCTGGCCCTATGTTTTAACGTTTGGGCCCTGGGGCCCATATTGTGTGATATATGGGGCTCATATGAATATATAACAATGTAATTCTCAGGTGCAATCTGTGTACAAACTATGAGCCCTAAAGCTGCTTTATATGATGACAAACGGCTGGCCCTTTGTTTTAACATTTGGGGCCCTGGGGCCCATTGTATTTGACTTATGAGGCTCATGTACATATGTTGAAGTATAATTCTCTAGTTCTATCAGTAGACTAAAGCTGGGTATTGTAGCTCCTTTATTTACTGAGTAACGGCCGGCCCTATGTTTTAGGGTTTGGGGCCCTGAGGCCCATATTGTGTGACACATGGGGCTCAGATACACATATAACAATATAATGCTAAAGACCGTTTAGTGTACCAAATCTGAACCCTGTAGCTGCTTTATTTACTGAGTAACGGCCGGCCCTATGATTTAGCGTTTGGGGCCCTGGGGCCCATATAATGTGATATATGGGGCTCACATGTACATATAACAATATAATTTTCAGGTGCAATCTGTGTACAAACTCTGAGCCCTAACGCTGCTTTATTTGATGAGAAACGGTCGGCCCTTTGTTTTAACATTTGGGGCCCTGGGGCCCATAATATTTGACTTATGAGACTCATGTACATATGTTGAAGTATAATGATTCTCTAGTTCTATCAGTAGACTCAAGCTGGGCATTGTAGCTGCTTTATTTACAGAGTAACGGCCGGCCCTATGTTTTAGCGTTTGGGGCCCTGGGGCCCATATTATGTGACACATGGGGCTCATATATACATATAGTAGTATACTGCTTAAGACCTATTAGTGTACCAAATCTGAACACTGTAACTATTTTATTTGCTGAGAAATGGCCGGCCCTTTGTTTTAACATTTGGGCCTCTGGGGCCCCTAGCCTTTAACATCTGGGCCCAAAATGGGCAAAAGGCACATTGAAAACTTAGAGCTCGTACATGTACCACATATGAGCCCTAGTGCCCTTATAGTTTTAGAGCTAGCCTTGTCAATCTGTTGCCCTTATTTTAACATTTGGGGCCCTGGGGCCCATAATATATGACATATGGGGCTCATGTAAACTTGTATATATAGAGTACCCCTGGGGCTATCAGTGTACCAACTCAGGGCCCTGAGGCTGCTTCATCTGATGAGAAACGGTATGGTTTGTGTTTTTTACATTTGGGCCCCTGGGGCCCGTGACCTTGACCTCTGGGGCCGAGATGGGCAAAAGGCACATCTGCGGGGTAGTACCCATAAGTGTATTACATATGGGCCCTGGGGCCCTTGTAGTTTTAGCGCTAGCCTTGACAGAATGATGTGTTTGATAGAAGAAGGAGGAGAAGGAGAACTAGAAGGCTATATATTTGTACACAAATACGGCTATACCCGCATGTTATCGGTGTACCCAAACTTATAGCCCTTATTTGTTGAGGACTTAAAATAAAGAAATTGTATGTGTAAAAAGTGAAAGTCCAAGTCACAAGCTTTAAATTGAATGTAGGTTGCACTGTCGTAGCACTTAAAATAAAGAAATTGTAAAAAGTCCCCTCCCAGGGGAGTCGTCTCTCTTACTCTCCATAGGTTGCTGTTGTCAGTCTCTCTTACTCACAGTGAGGCTATGCAATATGATTCAGGGGAAACTATTCCAGAGGGAGTATGTAAATTAAGTGAAACAGCCATTTCAGAGGGAGTATGTAAATTAAATGGAACAGTCTTTTCAGAGGGAGTATGTAAATTAAATGGAACAGCCTTTTTGGGGCCATTTCAGAGGGAGTATGTAAATTGAATGGAACATCCAATGGGTATGTAATTTAACTGGAACAGCCTTAACGCTTCACGCTGGTATTTCCAATTATGATATACCGGTAATACGATCTGTCTGTCTGTTTAGTCCTACGTGTGTGGGGTGGATGGGTGTGTAGGTGTTAGTAACAATATAATTCTCAGGTGCTATCTGTGTACAAATTCTGAGCCCGGAAGCTGCTTTCTTTGATGAGAAATGGCCCGCCCCTTTGTTTTAACATTTGGGGCCCTGGGGCCCGTAATATTTGACTTATGAGGGCCATGTACATAATTATGTTGAAGTATAATTTTCTAGCGCTATCAGTAGACTTAAGCTGGCTACTGTAGCTACTTTATTTACTGAGTAACGGCCGGCCCTATGTTTTAGCGTTTGGGGCCCTGGGGCCAATATTATGTGATATATGGGGCTCATATGTACATATAACAATGTAGTTCTCAGGTGCAATCTGTGTACAAACTCTGAGCCATAAAGCTGCTTTATATGATGAGAAACGGCCGGCCTTTTGTTTTAACATTTGGGGCCCTGGGGCCCAATATATATGACTTATGGGGCTCATGTACATATGTTGAAGTATGATTAACAAGTGCTATCAGTATACTCAAGCTGGGCATTGTAGCTGCTTTATTTACTGAGTAACAGCCGGCCCTATGTTTTAGCGTTTGGGGCCCTGGGGCCCATATTTTGTGACATATGGAGATTATATATACATATGACAATATAATACTAAAGACCTATCTGTGTACCACATCTGAACCCTGTAGCTACTTTATTTGCTGAGAAACGTCCGGCCCTTTGTTTTAACATTTGGGCCCCTGGGGCCCCCAGCCTTGTACATCTGGGGCCAAAATGGGCAAAAGGCACATCTACAACTTAGGGCCCATACATATGCCACATATGCGACCTAGTGATCTTGTACTTTTAGAGCTAGGCTTGTCAATCTGTTGCACCATATTTTATCATTTGGGCCCCTGGGGCCCATAATATATAACATATGGGGCTCTTGTATATTTGTAAATATAGAGTACCCCTAGGGCTATCAGTGTACCAACTCAAGGCCCGGAGGCTGCTTCATTTGATGAGAAATGGCGTGCTTTGTATTTTCACATTTGGGCCCCTGGGGCCCGTGACCTTGACCTCTGGGGCCAAGATGGGCAAAAGGCACTTCTGATGGGTAGGGCCCATAAGTGTACACATATGGGCCCCAGGGCCTTTGTAGTTTTAACGCTAGCCTTGACAGAATGATGTGTTTGATGGAAGAAAAGGAGGAGAAGAAACCACAGGATGGGAAGATACCCTGCATGCTATTGCATGCGGGTATAACTAGAAGGCTATATATTTGTACACAAATACGGCTATACCCGCATGTTATCGGTGTACTCAAACTTACAGTCCTTATTTGCTGAGGACTTAAAATAAAGAAATTGTAAAAAGTCGCCCAATTGGGTGGAAAATGTGTAAATTGTGAAAGTCCAAGTCACAAGCTTTAATTTAATGCAGGTTGCACTCTCGTAGCTCTTATAAATAATTGTAAAAAGTCCCCTCACAGGGGAGTCGTTTCTCCATAGATTGCAGTTGTCAGTCTCTCTTATTCACAGTGAGGCTATGCAATATGATTAGGGGAAAACTATTCCAGAGGGAGTATGTAAATTAAATGGAACAGCCATTTCAGAGGGAGTATGTAAATTAAACGGAACAGCCTATTTTGGGGCCATTTCAGAGGGAGTATGTAAATTAAATGGAACAGCCAACGGGTATGTAATTGAACTGGAACAGCCTTAACGCTTCACGCTAATATTTCCAATTATTATATAATACGGATATGTCTGTTTAGTCCTACGTGTGTGCGGTGGGTGAGTATGTGGGTGTTAGTAACAATATAACTCTCAGGTGCTACTGTGTACAAATTCTGAGTCCAGAAACTGCTTTATTTGATGAGAAACGGTCGGCCCTTTGTTTTAACATTTGGGGCCCTGTGGCCCATAATATTTGACTTATGAGACCCATGGACATATGTTGAAGTTTAATTCTCTAGTGCTATCAGTAGACTCAAGCTGGGCACTGTAGCTGCTTTATTTACTGAGTAACGGCTGGCCCTATGTTTTAGCGTTTTGGGCCCTGGGGCCCATATAATGTAATATGTGGGGCTCACATGTACATATAAAAATGTAATTTTCAGGTGCAATCTGTGTACTAACTCTGAGCCCTAAAGCTGCTTTATTTGATGAGAAACGGTCAGCCTTTGTTTCAACATTTGGGCCCTGGGGCCCATAATATTTGACTTATGAGGCTCATGTACATATGTTGAAGTATAGTTCTTTAGTTCTATCAGTAGACTCAAACTGGGCATTGTAGCTGCTTTATTTACAGAGTAACGGCCGGCCCTATGTTTTAGCGTTTGGGGCCCTGAGGCCCATATTATATGACATATGGGGGTCATATATACATATGACAATATAATACTGAAGACCTATCTGTGTACCAAATCTGAGCCCTGTAGCTTCTTTATTTGCTGAGAAACGGCCGGCCCTTTGTTTTAACATTTGGGACCCTGGGGCCCCTAGCCTTGTACATCTGGGGCCAAAATGGGCAAAAGGCACATCTACAACTTAGGGCCCATACATATGCCACATATGAGCCCTAGTGATCTTATACTTTTAGAGCTAGGCTTGTCAATCTGTTGCACCATATTTTAACATTTGGGCCCCTGGGGCCCATAATATATAACATATGGGGCTCTTGTATATTTGTAAGCATAAAGTACCCCTGGGGCTATCAGTGTACCAACTCAGGGCCCTGAGGCTGCTTCATTTGATGCGAAATGGCATGCTTTGTATTTTCACATTTGGGCCCCTGGGGCCCGTGACCTTTGACCTCTGGGGCTAAGATGGGCAAAAGGCACATCTACGGGGTAGGGCCCATAAGTGTACCACATATGGGCTCTGGGGCCCTTGTAGTTTAAGCGCTAGCCTTGACAGAATGATTTGTTTGATGGAAGGAGAAGAAGAAACCACAGGATAACAATATACCCGTCCATGCTTCGCATGCGGGTATAAGGAGATGAAACCACAGGATGGCAATATACCCGTCCATGCTTCGCATGCGGGTATAACTAGAAGGCTATATATTTGTACACAAATACGGCTATACCCGCATGTTATCGGTGTACCCAAACTTATAGTCCTTATTTGCTGAGGACTTAAAATAAAGAAATTGTAAAAAGTCGCCCAATTGTGCAGAAAATGTGTAAAAGTGAAAGTCCAAGTCACAAGCTTTAATTGAATGTAGGTTGCACTGTCGTAGCACTAATAAAATAAAGAAATTGTAAAAAGTCCACTCACAGGGGAGTCGTCTCTCTTACTCTCCATAGGTTGCTGTTGTCAGTCTCTCATACTCACAGTGAGGCTATGCAATATGATTAGGGGGAAACTCTTCCAGAGGGAGTATGTAAATTAAATGGAACAGCCATTTCAGAGGGAGTATGTAAATTAAACGGAACAGCCTTTTGGGGGACATTTCAGAGGGAGTATGTAAATTAAATGGAACAGCCAATGGGTATGTAATTTAACTGGAACAGCCTTAACGATTCACGTTGGTATTTCCAATTATGATATAATACGATCTGTCTCTTTAGTCCTACGTGTGTGGGGTGGATGGGTGTGTGGGTGTTAGTAACAATATAATTCTCAGGTTCTATCTGTGTACAAATTCTGAGCCCGGAAGCTGCTTTCTTTGATGAGAAACGGCCTGCCCTTTGTTTTAACATTTGGGGCCCTGGGGCCCATCATATTTGACTTATGAGGCCCATGTACATACTTATGCTGAAGTATAATTCTCTAGTGCTATCGGTAGACTCAACCTGGCCACTGTAGCTACTTTATTTACTGAGTAACGGCCGGCCCTATGTTTTAGCGTTTGGGGCCTGGGGCCAATATTATGTGATATATGGGGCTCTTATGTACATATAACAATGTAATTCCCAGGTGCAATCTGTGTACAAACTCTGAGCGCTCAAGTGCTGTCAGTAGACTCAAGCTGGGCATTGTAGCTGCTTTAATTACTGAGTAACGACCGGCCCTATGTTTTAGCGTTTGGGGCCCTGGGGCCCATATTATGTGACATATGGGGATTATATATACATATGACAATATAATACTAAAGACCTATCTGTGTACCAAATCTGAACCCTGTAGCTACTTTATTTGTTGAGAAACGGCCGGCCCTTTGTTTTAGCATTTTGGCGCCTGGGGCCCCCAGCCTTGTACATCTGGGGCCAAAATGGGCAAAAGGCACATCTACAACTTAGGGCCCATACATATGCCACATATGAGTCCTAGTGATCTTGTACTTTTAGAGCTAGGCTTGTCAATCTGTTGCACCATATTTTAACATTTGGGCCCCTGGGGCCCATAATATATAACATATGGGGCTCTTGTATATTTGTAAATATAGAGTACCCCTAGGACTATCAGTGTACCAACTCATTGCCCTGAGGCTGCTTCATTTGATGAGAAATGGCATGCTTTGTATTGTCACATTTGGGCCCCTGGGGCCCGTGACCTTTGACCTCTGGGGCCAAGATGGGCAAAAGGCACTTCTACGGGGTAAGGTCCATGAGTGTACCACATATGGGCCCCAGGGCCTTTGTAGTTTTAGCGCTAGCCTTGACAGAATGATGTGTTTGATGGAGGAGGAAAAGGAGGAGGAGGAGGAGGAGGAGAAGAAACCACAGGATGGGAAGATACCCTGCATGCTATTGCATGCGGGTATAAGGAGAAGGAGAAGGAGAAGGAGAAGAAACCATAGGATGGCAATATACCCGTCCATGCTTCGCATGCGGGTATAAGGAGGACTAGAAGGCTATATATTTGTACACAAATACGGCTATACCCGCATGTTATCGGTGTACCCAAACTTACAGTCCTTTTTGTGCTGAGGACTTAAAATAAAGAAATTGTATGTGTAAAAAGTGAAAGTCCAAGTCACAAGCTTTAATTGAATGTAGGTTGCACTGTCGTAGCACTTAAAATAAAGAAATTGTAAAAAGTCCCTCCCAGGGAGTCGTCTCTCTTACTCTCCATAGGTTGCTGTTGTCAGTCTCTCTTACTCAGGTAGTATGTAAATTAAATGGAACAGCCATTTCAGAGGGAGTATGTAAATTAAACTGAACAGCCTTTTGGGGGCCATTTCAGAGGGAGTAGGTAAATTAAATGGAACAGCCAATGGGTATGTAATTTAACTGGAACAGCCTTAACGCTTCACGCTGGTATTTCCAATTATTATATTAATAATTATAATACGGATATGTCTGTTTAGTCCTAGGTGTGTAGGGTGGGGGGTATGTGGGTGTTAATAACAATATAAATCTCAGGTGCTACTGTGTACAAATTCTGAGCCCGGAAGCTGCTTTATTTGATGAGATACGGCCGGCCCTTTGTTTTAACATTTGGGGCCCTGGGGCCCATAATATTTGACTTATGAGGCCCATGGACATATGTTGAAGTTTAATTCTCTAGTGCTATCAGTAGACTCAAGCTGGACACTGTAGCTGCTTTATTTACTGAGTAACGGCCGGCCCTATGTTTTAGCGTTTGGGGCCCTGGGGCCCATATAATGTAATATATGGGGCTCACATGTACATATAACAATGTGATTTTCAGGTGCAATCTGTGTACTAACTCTGAGCCCTAAAGCTGCTTTATTTACAGAGTAACGACCGGCCCTATGTTTTAGCGTTTGGGGCCCAGGGGCCCATATTATGTGACATATGGGGTACATATGTACATATGACAATATAATTCTGAAAACCTATCTGTGTACCAAATCTGAGCCCTGTAGCTACTTAATTTGCTGAGAAACGGCCGGCCCTTTGTTTTAACATTTTGGCCCTGGGGCCTCTAGCCTTGTACATCTGGGGCCAAAATGGGCAAAAGGCACATCTACAATTTAGGGCTTATACATGTGCAACATATGAGCCCTAGTGCCCTTGTAGCTTTAGTGCTAGGCTTGTCAATCTGTTGCCCCATATTTTTAACATTTGGGGCCCTGGGGCCCATAATATATAACATATGGGGCTCATGTATACTTGTATTTATAGAGTACCCCTAGGGCTATCAGTGTACCAACTCAGGGCCCTGAGGCTGCTTCATCTGATGAGAAACGGCATGGTTTGTGTTTTTACATTTGGGCCAATGGGGCCCGTGACCTTTGACCTCTGGGGCCGAGATGGGCAAAAGGCACATCTGCGGGGTAGGGCCCATAAGTGTCCCACATATGGGCCCTGGGGCCCTAGTAGTTTTAGCGCTAGCCTTGTCAGAATGATGTGTTTGATGGAGGAGGAGAAGAAGACTAGAAGGCTATATATTTGCACACAAATACGGCTATACCCGCATGTTATCGGTGTACCTAAACTTACAGTCCTTCTTTGCTGAGGACTTAAAATAAAGAAATTGTAAAAAGTCGCCCAATTGGGCAGAAAATGTGTAAAAGTGAAAGTCCAAGTCACAAGCTTTAATTGAATGTAGGTTGCACTGTCGTAGCACTTGAAATAAAGAAATTGTAAAAGTCCCTCCCAGGGGAGTCGTCTCTCTTACTCTCCATAGGTTGCTGTTGTCAGTCTCTCTTACTCACAGTGAGGCTATGCAATATGATTAGGGGGAAACTATTCCAGAGGGAGTATGTAAATTAAATGGAACAGCCATTTCAGAGGGAGTATGTAAATTAAACGGAACAGCCTTTTGGGGGCTATTTCAGAGGGAGTATGTAAATTAAATGGAACAGCCAATGGGTATGTAATTTAACTGGGACAGCCTTAACGCGTCACGCTGGTATTTCCAATTATGATATAATACGATATGTCTGTTTAGTCATACGTGTGTGCGGGTGGATGGGTGTGTGCGTGTTAGTAACAATATAATTCTCAGGTGCTATCTGTATACAAATTCTGAGCCCAGAAGCTGCTTTCTTTGATGAGAAACGGCCCGCCCTTGGTTTTAACATTTGGGGCCCTGGGGCCCATAATATTTGACTTATGAGGCCCATGTATATAATTATGTTGAAGTATAATTCTCTAGTGTTATCAGTAGACTCAAGCTGGCCACTGTAGCTACTTTATTTACTGAGTAACGGCCGGCCCTATGTTTTAGCGTTTGGGGCCCTGAGGCCAATATCATGTGATATATGGGGCTCATATGTACATATAACAATGTAATTCTCAGGTGCAATCTGTGTACAAACTCTGAGCCATAAAGCTGGTTTATATGATGAGAAACGGCCGGCCCTTTGTTTTAACATTTGGGGCCCTGGGGCCCAATATATATGACTTATGGACCTCATGTACATATGTTGAAATATGATTCTCAAGTGCTATCAGTAGACTCAAGCTGGGCATTGTAGCTGCTTTATTTACAGAGTAACGGCCGGCCCTATGTTTTAGCGTTTGGGGCCCTGGGGCCCATATTATGTGACATATGGGGTTATATATACATACGACAATATAATACTAAAGACATATCTGTGTACTAAATCTGAACCCTGTAGCTACTTTATTTGCTGAGAAACGGCCGGCCCTTTGTTTTAACATTTGGGCCCCTGGGGCCCCCAGCCTTGTACATCTGGGGCCAAAATTGGCAAAAGGCACATCTACAACTTAGGGCCCATACATATGCCACATATGAGCCCTAGTGATCTTGTACTTTTAGAGCTAGGCTTGACAATCTGTTGCACCATATTTTAACATTTGGGCCCCTGGGGCCCATAATATATAACATATGGGGCTCTTGTATATTTGTAAATATAGAGCACCCCTAGGGCTATCAGTGTACCAACTCAGGGTCCTGAGGCTGCTTCATGTGATGAGAAATGGCGTGCTTTGTATTTTCACATTTGGGCCCCTGGGGCCCGTGACCTTTGACCTCTGGGGCCAAGATGGGCAAAAGGCACTTCTACGGGATAGGGCCCATAAGTGTAACACATATGGGCCCTGGGGCCCTTGTAGTTTTAGCGCTAGCCTTGACAGAATGATGTGTTTGATAGGAGGAGAAGGAGGGAGAAGGAGGAGAAGGAGGAGAAGGAGAAGGAGATGAAACCACAGGATGGCAATATACCCGTCCATGCTTCGCATGCGGGTATAAAGATGAAACCCAAGGATAAGAAGATACCCTGCATGCTATTGCATGCGGGTATAAGAAGGAGATGAAACCACAGGATGGCAATATACCCGTCCATGCTTCGCATGCGGGTATAATGATGAGGTTCTCAGAAGGCCTGTATTCAGAACCCCCTGGCCTAACCTAAATTAAGTTTGAAAACAACAACAAATTATACTGCAACTTGAAGTCAACATACAGCGCACCCCACTCATACCCTGTCAAAAACCAAAAAGCCTGATGTCTGTGAATATGCAACAAACTACCATGATTATTGTAGGCCTACATTAACCATTAAAACTATAATTCTTACGGATTACCCTACACAATGAAAGTTACTTTAAGCCGTACAAGGAAGTTAGATAAATCACGAAATATAATTAAGAATAATATTATCTTTATGAAATTGAAGATATAGACATAGATTTCAATCCATTCAGAAAATCTCATCATCCGATTATAATTGTCAGACATTCCAAGGATAATCGTTTCAATCAGGTGGTTTCCTTTCCGGGCTATTGTCTTAATTCTTTTGTCCATCAAATAATCCAATCCTTTCAGAAAATCTCATCATCCGATTATAATTGTCAGACATTCCAAGGATAATCGTTTCAGTCAGGTGGTTTCCTTTCCGGGCTATTGTCTTAATTCTTTTGTCCATCAAATAATCCAAGTATCCACTAGATTTACACATCGGAGATAAATTTGAATATTAAGGTTAGTCAGAGACTTCAAGTCATATTTTTCCATAGTTAAGGATTTACTGTGCAGATGCGATAATTAATATCGCATCTGCACATTAAAAATACTTATTTTAACGCTCTTGAAATGTTTAAAGTTCATAATATGATCAAGTTTAATCAGTACCTTTTGCAAAAAAATTGGAACAACAGGATCAGGAACATATTTCAAAAAGTCGTCCGAGGTGGGGATATTTAAACATCCTGCTTTGTTTATACGTTGTCGATCAGTGCTTGTTTGTTTATTTGTTTGTTTGTTGTTGGGTTTTTTAGTAGATTGTTTTTAAACGTTATTGACTAGATCGAGTGTAGATTTTATGAATGAGATTCATATTTTCTTTTTAAATACGTGTATGTTTTTATACATATAGAACAATTATATAAAATGACGTATCGGTGTGCTATTGTTAGTGTATTGGAGTATTTCTTTAAAAAATATTAATAGGTGCGAAAGAGCTTATGCAAATATTGGCGGAATAGTAGATTTATGACACAAATGAAAGTGTAATGGCCGAGATGCACTAAAAATCCAAAATTTGCGTTGTTATTTTACATACATGTACTAGTAAATTACAATTTTGTATACAATTATAGAAGCTCGGTATTATATAATTTTGGAAAAACGTAAGTTCAGCGCAATTACAAATAAAATATTGTATTCATTGTATTTTTAAGTGTAAAATGGTTTCATAATTTGTTCATGATAATTTTCTTTTTCCTATCACTTAATTTAGAAACAGCCGTAATTTTACTCAATAAACTGTAGATTACATGTTTTGTACGAATCCACACTTCTGTCTACGAATCTACACTTAACTGTAGATTCGTGCAGAAAAGTGTTGATTCGTAGAAAATAATTTACAGTTTATTGAATAGACTGACGTCACAGCAATGGTATAATTAACTGCAGATGGTTTAGCAGCCCAAGTGGTAAAACTGGATAAATATGACTGCCACCCCACTCGCCTTAATTGAAAAGTGTCACGCTTTATTGAATAGCGGCATGGGCAGTGACGTTCTGGCTGTATAATAAAGACCGATTATCATCTGATCGTCCCACCTGGTCTCACCTTTGCTGAAGAACAGTTTCGTGAGCTTACGTTGTATGCACTGTGGAATCAATTCTCCAGAATCAGCATAGATAGTTGAGCTTTGCGACGCCTTCCAGGTTTTCAGACAATCATTTGTCCCGATCTGAGTTTTGCAGTGCAACTAAACAAGTAAGTGCCCTAGAATGTTTTGTTTTTCTTTTTATATAGTATTGTAATATTAATTACAACTTTCATTTCAATTCAGCGTATTGAAATCTGTTCTACTTACAGGCCCCTTCAATTTATAAAAAATTATAATTTTTGCACCTTAGCTGGAATCACTTAAATGGCCTTTAATGATTCGGAAAGAAACGTAAAAGACGTATAAACTTGTTCTCTAAAATCAAGTGTCCACAGCAATGATTATCCTAGTGAGAGAAATGCTGAGTGCTTTGGATTTAGCTTTACATGATTTTTTGTGTTTATATAAATTGTCAGAATCCGTTTTAAAATCCTTCATTTTCATCCATTTTACGCACCATGTTCACAAGATCAAAAACGCGTTCCATGGTTTTTTTTTCAAACGTGTGCCTTGTATAAAACCACGCCGTGTGATTGATAACTCCTTTTTTGTATTGCGCTACAAACCAATCAAAGAAATATTGTCACCATCTATTAGAACCAAAGACAGTACGTACTGATCAAATTTTAGGACTTTTTGGATTTTTTATTAGAGAATCTTGCATGACAAAAACCTGTTTAATTATATTATTGATATCTTGATTACGGAACGTTAATTTAGATTTAGATTATTTAGATTTTAATCTTAACTATCCGGCGCTCGCTATTCCATTTCATTTTTACTCCAAATTGAAGCTTGTATTAAAAAAACCCCAAAAAACAAAAAAAACACCAAGGTTTCTTGCCATCGGTGCCGATATGCTTGTTTATTCTAAGAGCCATTTGCCTGTTTATTCTAAGAGCCATTGTGCGGACGTGATTGCAATCACTGATATTGCATCAAATTCAATGTATAACTATATAGCCGTTTTGAAGTTTAAAAAGCAATTGCGTAAGTTGATGCGGAGCCGAATGGTTAGGGCGCTGGACTAGCTGTGAATCTCTGATTTGAATCATTTTTGTGGGTTCGGGTCCCTGTGTGGTTAAATTTATTTTTCCCTCTTTTTCTCATTTTTCTGCAAACACCGTGTACTTTCATTCTGGACAAAATTAAGTCCACTTTTTTGAAAACTTCAAAGAAAATACAGTGTGCTGCAAAAATGATTTTCAATATACATATTCAAAGCCACTTTTCTCTTTTCTTTTCCACTCTTTCTTTTTTTTCCAAATTCGATTCACAATATCGGTTGTTGTATTTGTTATTGTTGTAGTTATTGTTGTATATTATTGCGCAATCAGGGTAATATCCGCATCGATATCGTGAATCGAAAAAGATATCAAGGCTAATTTAAAATCAACACATTTTCCAGACGGTGGCTGAAGTGTCAATAGATTTTAAAATTTAGACAATCCTATAGAAAAAATGTCGAAAAGGGCGTTTGCTCCCCAGCATCAGGCCCGTTGCCGCTCCTCATGACCCCCTCATATATACCTTCCCCTGGATGACACACGAGCTACGCAAGTTTCATGTCTTGAGCATGTGTATCGATTTTCTATTATAGGTACCCGTCGGTACGCTTGAGTTCATGCTCTGCATAGCTGTTTGACAAAGTACCAAAATCTGAACTTTGGTGATTTTTACGATCGTCCGGATGAGCAAATCACTGAATGGGCCTTTAATTCGATTATTACATAACTTCGGCAGTGAAAAGTGTCTGTATGCTGAAGATTACACTGCAATAACAATTGATTTAGTACTTATACACGAATATACGCAAAATAACGGATAAGCTGGTTCCCTTAAAACACGCTATGAGTTCAAAATCTAATGCGAAATGCGGTTTTGTTCATATTATGTAATTTTTAAAATTTCATTTCTAATTATAAACTTAACAAAGCTCTTAATTGTTTTGTTTCTTTCCTATCTTCAGATACACTTTGTTACCAATCACACAACATGAAGGGGTTTGTCATTGCGTACGTGGTCTTTTTTTCTGCCGTTATTATAAATTCAGTTTGTGGTGAGTAAAACAAAAGTCGATCTGTATTCGTAGTAATGGTAGTAATGTAACAGGATTAATTACCATAGCGATAGGGGAAAACAATTGTGAATATATTGTCCTGGACTAGGCGTCCGCTGTAACTCTGCAACGCATCATTGATTATCAAAGAATAGGCATAAAGGCCATGAAAACATGAAAGTTTAACGAATCGACCTGCCGAAGAGAGTAGAAAGGCCATCAATTGCGGTCACGACGGACGGAAATGGGGTCAACTATTATGATCCCATCAGGCAGCAGTGATTTGTTTTTCCAAGAATGTCTCTAATTTAATAAGGGAAATAAGTGACAGGCATGACATGTATGAAAATTAATAACAATACGCTATTTACATAAGAATGTGGACACATGCAAATTAGCTATTGTTATATCCTGATTCCCTTATCCATGGTACAGCCTACTTATAGTCAAGAATTATTTCCCCTATCCGCCACTGGGACAAGGGAATATAGAAAATGCGTGGGAAAAAAGAAAAGGAAGGAAGCCCTAAGAAAGAAATAGAAATCAACACAGAGAGTAGAAAAGAGCCTACAGAAAGAGGAAAATCACACAACAAGCAACGCGTCGGACAGAAACAATAGAATAAATAAAATACATTATACAGAACAAGCCGCGAAAAAACTAGTAACAATCTTCGAAAAAGTACTTGGAACGTTAGGCACACTCTGCCGAAATTCCATGCTGAGAATTTCTTATGACCATGGAAATGACGTATATTGTGTACAAAACATGACATCTACAACAATGATCTACCATTCCCTCTCCCCATCAATCAATGTTGGAGCACAATGGGAAACCGCTGAAGACATTGGCCTTTTTTCAACATTGCACGGGGGTGAGGTGGTGACAGTGTTCCGTTTTTTACACGCAATCGTTCCAAGACTTATTTCGAGGATTGTATATAAATAAAAATAAATGTAGACATTTATATAGCGCTTTATGCCGTAAACAGCCTCTAAGCGCTTTACATTTATTCCGCCGTCATTAGAATATGTCGGAACCACGTTTGCAGCCTACAAGTGGCGCAGGGTCCATCAGTACAACGACTGTGACTACCCCTAACAGCTTCCCATTGCACCTGGGTGGGGTGAGGCAAGCGAGGCAAAGCGCCTTGCCCAAGGGCGCAACACGGTGGTGGGACGGGGAATCGAACCCACGCACGTCGAGCAAGCTCTCAGATTATGAGTCCAAGGCCGTAACCACTGAGCCACCGTGCCCTCAATATAATGATTAATGAGTGGCGTAGCCATGCAGGACTTTTCTTCAGTGGGTGAAAGTGGGTGCAATGTCACCGATCTTCAATGTCTCGAAAATTAATTGGAAGAATACCCGTATACGTATTCTGAATCCATTCTATTTCGACTCATTTCGGCCCATTTCTCTCAACCCATTTTGATCCATTTCGACCAATTTCGATCTATACAACTTCTCATAATTTATATAGATAATACCTAGCCGCCATATTTGGTGTATTTGTGAAAAACACATTTGTTTAAACTTTGACACAGTTTACAATACTTATATAATTATGCTAAGTTTCACCCATTTCGCATTTAGTATACGTCAATTTCCAGGCTGCAGGTTAACTATATTATATGACATTTTGTTACTTTTTCTAGCATGGAAATGTGAGGATCTGGCATGTACCGATTATTGTACCGAAAATAAAGGTGATTGTGACGACCCCAACGACCAATATTTCAAAGATGCATGTTCCCTAACGTGTGGAGTTTGTAAAGGTAAGAAAAACATTTTTTATCTTTCTTGCACAACACTCACTAAAAGACCTAGCACCACAGATATTGGAACACCAATATCTGTGCTAGCACGGAGCATATGAGCAACAGAGTAATCGACCGCAAGCAGACACATTATGAGGTTGCAGTTGCATTACTAACGCGAACATATTATATTATGACAGGTATTATAATGATTCACCAAGCGCTTGCTCTTGAATGCCGATCTGATTATTCTGATATAAATCTTGTGTATGATGTCAGAATAATGATGTAGCGATAGATCTTGAGTTGAAAGTTGCGCATCTACTTATGACGAACTTGTCAAAGAGGTTTACCCCCCGGGTTTAGAGTGTACACCACTAAATACAAGTCTCCTACACCCTGGGAGGAAAAAAATCAGTGTTTCAAACGAGGAAACATGCCGCAGTACGACTTAATTCAATACATTAGAAAAAGCTTAAAACCCAACTATTAGGCCCTGATTCATATTTAATCCTCATTTAGGCCTGGGAAATAGATTGTCTGTGTAAAATGAGCAGGATCCGACTTTTTATGTCGATTTGGCTCAACTTTCAAAATATATTACATTTTAGAAACACCAAGCTGTTTGTGAGGTGGCGTAAGCTGTATAGGCTATGGGGATCTAGTCGGCATTTTCTGGAAAAAATGCCGGACTCCGTATATAATTTCTACAATGGATGTCTTCATCAGGCCTTAGACTTGCAGAAAGGGCAAGTTTTGAAGAACTGAGTCAATAGGGGCTATTTACTGGTGTGCACCCGTTACCGATACCGATCTGATTATTCTGAAAATCATTGTGCAGGCTGCTGGTTAACAATGAGATTTTGTTACTTTTCTTAGTATGGGAATGTGTGGATCTGGAATATGCTAATTATTGTACCGCATATAAAGACACATGTGACACGGACCAAGATTTTAAAGTTGACTGTCCCAAAACGTGTGGAGATTGTGGTAAGAAAATCATTTTTATCTTTATTGCACTAACTATTAGGAAGTAGTAACTTTAATATTTGCCGAATTGTAAACTTGTAAAAAGGTATGAGTAGCCTTATTTGTTTTACACAAATGGACCAAATTATAGCGTCACACGTCATTGCGTTACGTCACAATGGTTTCATTATGTAAAAAAGAGACCGTTTTAAACAGTCTTAATGTTGCATTTGAGTCAATAGGAGTCAATACTCTCAAACAGTACAGTAGGTCAGGTTTATTCATGTGTTAAAGAAAATTGACTCAGGTGCAACTTTAGAAACGGCCTCTTTTCTTACACAATTAACCATTGTGACTGAATGCAATGATGCGTGGCGCTGTAAATTGGCTTACATGTTTAAAAAAATATAAGGGTATACATACCTTTACATTTTTTTTCCGACTTATTTTAAACACTTACTTTAAAAAGGAAATGGGCGTACCAAAGAAAAGTGCCCATGATGCAGGGTATTGTAATTTTTTGACATCAAGTAAATAACCGCAGATTCCGTGGGACCCGAACTAAAACGTCGATGTTATTGTAGCCTTTTCCTGAGTGGTTGGGATGTTTCTCCTATGTATTAGTGTCCGTACAGTTAAAACTCTCAGCGCACAGTATACCTTATCATAGTACACCGTTTGGGATGCTAGGCCTGGAGGTGGACTAAGGCCTGGCGGATGGTGTTGACTGGTTTAGATACCGTTTTGATATATATTCTGAAATTCTTTTTGCAGGCGGCAGGTTAACTATGATATTTTGTTATTTTTCCTAGCATGTGTGGATAGGAGCGATTTTTGTCGTGACGAAAATAAACGTTTTTGTGACGATGACGATCAATTCAATTATGCATGCCCTGTAACGTGTGGAATTTGTCCAGGGCGTCCACAAGGTAAGTAAAGCATTTGTATCTTTCTTGAACTAATTAATATGAGAAAGTAGTTTTAACAGTAAATCACTAAAGGGCTTACCCGGGGGGCTTCAAGTAGCGCGGAGCATTATGAGCATTATGAGCAGCAGAGTATTTGAGAGTATTAAAACCCACACATTTTGATATTAGCAGCTGCATTAGGGACGCGCCATTAGATATTATCGGGGGGGGGGGGGGGGGGGGAGTTTTTTGAAGAAATTTTTTTGCCTCACTGATAAACATGGGTAGCATTTTTGGCGTTTTGGTACCTGAATGACCCGTCTTTCTAAGACACTTTTGCCATATGGACTGTCTTTTTTTCCAATTTTTTTTGGAAAATAGCTAAATTTTGCTTCAATTTTAAAATGTCTCTAAATTTTTGTGGACTGTTTGTAGAAAGTAAGACAATTCGCCCTAAAGGGCTTAGCCCGGGGGCTTCAAGTAGCACGGAGTATATGAGCAACCGAGTAATTCAGAGTATTAAAGCCGACACATTATGAGGTTAGCAGCTGCATTACTAATGCAAACATAAAATGACAGATAATGAATTACACCAAACGCTTGCTCTTGTACACGGTGAATGCCGCTCTGATTATCCAGATATAATTCTTTGAGCACTGAGGCTGCAGGTTAACTATAACAAATCACATATTTTTAATCTAGAGACAAAAGTTCACTCATAATTATTTTTTTTTTAAATTAGGCCCTCAATTATGGTCAAAATTGTCACCAAAATTGGTAAGAATCAAATTTGGTATATTTCGGTCCATATTTTGACAAAATAGTAACTAAAATATTTGTTACTGGAATAAATTGTCTCTAGAACAACAATGGGCTTACATGAATGCATGCAAATTTATTATTTAGAAGCGTAATTTGTAAAAATTGGTAATTTTTCCAAATTTCACAAGATAAAATAAAATAAAATTAATAAATGTCCAGCCAAGCAGGATCCTGCATACACCCTTAATTTCCCTTTGTTCAAGGCAAACACAAATTAAATTGATATGGTAATAGCTTAAATGTGACGGATGTGCCAATCGTCATTCGGTATTTTTTCATATTAGATGCAAAGCTTGGCATGCCAGAAGGCATCAAAAAAGTTTGCATTCCTCTTGAAGCTCCAAAGTCAGGGTCAGTCGATCGGTATTTTATAAGGTTTATCATGTTTATCAAGCTTGTCAGTCAGTAGTCATGGTAGTAGGAATTACAAACAGGCAAAATATTTTTGCGAATTTGATACCAATTAGGGTCTATGTCTTTTTTTCCAATTTTTTTTGGAAAATAGCTAAATTTTGCTTCAATTTTAAAATGTCTCTAAATTTTTGTGGACTGTTTGTAGAAAGTAAGACAATTCGCCCTAAAGGGCTTAGCCCGGGGGCTTCAAGTAGCACGGAGTATATGAGCAACCGAGTAATTCAGAGTATTAAAGCCGACACATTATGAGGTTAGCAGCTGCATTACTAATGCAAACATAAAATGACAGATAATGAATTACACCAAACGCTTGCTCTTGTACACGGTGAATGCCGCTCTGATTATCCAGATATAATTCTTTGAGCACTGAGGCTGCAGGTTAACTATAACAAATCACATATTTTTAATCTAGAGACAAAAGTTCACTCATAATTATTTTTTTTTTTTAAATTAGGCCCTCAATTATGGTCAAAATTGTCACCAAAATTGGTAAGAATCAAATTTGGTATATTTCGGTCCATATTTTGACAAAATAGTAACTAAAATATTTGTTACTGGAATAAATTGTCTCTAGAACAACAATGGGCTTACATGAATGCATGCAAATTTATTATTTAGAAGCGTAATTTGTAAAAATTGGTAATTTTTTTTAAATTTCACAAGATAAAATAAAATAAAATTAATAAATGTCCAGCCAAGCAGGATCCTGCATACACCCTTAATTTCCCTTTGTTCAAGGCAAACACAAATTAAATTGATATGGTAATAGCTTAAATGTGACGGATGTGCCAATCGTCATTCGGTATTTTTTCATATTAGATGCAAAGCTTGGCATGCCAGAAGGCATCAAAAAAGTTTGCATTCCTCTTGAAGCTCCAAAGTCAGGGTCAGTCGATCGGTATTTTATAAGGTTTATCATGTTTATCAAGCTTGTCAGTCAGTAGTCATGGTAGTAGGAATTACAAACAGGCAAAATATTTTTTTTTTTTTTTTTCCAATTAGGGTCTATATTAAAATTCATATATGAAAAAAAAAACCGCGGTCCTATTTTTTCATATTTGAGTCGATCGAAAAGTGCAATGCAAACAAGGGCATTATTACCTTCTCCTCCACCTCATGTACCTTTTTACCCCTCCCACCGGAAAAATCCCACTACACTACTGGTGCAGCATGCTATACCAATCCGTAGTCCTAAAATTCTGATGTTGTATAGCCTTAATTTTCTCACTATGCAGTTGCTCCACCCCAGAATGAAATTTCCCTGATCGGCAAACCTACCAGCCAAAGTTCTACACATGCTTCCCAGGGCACCTCTGACCACGCAGTGGATGGCAACACCAACGGATATTATTTCTCTGAGTCTTGCACACATACAGGTGAGTGCGAAAGTTGATTTATAACTAACTTTGTTACAAAGGGATGTAAAGGGAGCTGACATTTTCTTCGGAAAGGGGGGGGGCGAAATTTACAAAAAGTCTGCGTCAATGATAAAATTGCAACCCCTATTTCGGCAACAAAATTTTATGGTCCCACACCACCACCGATACCCCTTAGGCTAAAATTGTCCCGGAAAATTGTATGAAATCTGTCTTTTGAATAAAATAAACACACTATCTGAAAATACCTAATGTCTCGATTTTGTTGTTAGTCTGGCAGCGCAAAAGATGTCTACTACAGGTAAAAAAGACTAAAATGCAACTTGTCTGTTGTATTTTCTCAGTTTCTGTAGCCTTCTCCACTACGTACGAAGCGACAAGGATTTATCAGTCTGAGCAACCTCGGACTAACTACAATCTACGAAAAAAGTCCTTGGAACGCTTGGTACACTCTGTCGAAATTCCGTGCAGCATTTCATATGATCATGGAAATGACGTAGATTTTTCCTGGGAACAAGCATGACATCTACAACAAGGATTTACCCTTCCCCTCTCCCCCATCAATCAATGTTGGAACACATTGGGAAACAGCTGAAGACTTTGGTATTTCTCAACATTGCACGGGGGAGAGGGGGTGACAGTTTTCCGTTACTAACACGCCCCGGGTAACACGCAAGCGTTTCAAGACTTTTTTCGTTGATTGTAGGTCCTGTGGTACTTTGTCGGCCCTGGACAATCCTAGGCCTATACATAGTCATTATTATCTAGCACTATACATGCTATGGTCATAGTTGTCGCTACAGCACTAGGGCAGACACTTTTTTAAATTTTATATATGTATACACGAGTATAATTATTAATGATTCAAAATGATTTGATGCAACAGACCAATATAATAATGTCCTATTTATTCGTTTCATGTGTTCAGCATTTAATAATGTAGGAAACCCTTGGTGGGCCGTTGACATGCAGCAAGACGAATGTGTTGATAAAGTTGTCCTCTACAACAGAGCCGATTGCTGTGGTAGGTATAATCTGGTAGGCTTACAACCAATGGCGCAGCGTCATAGGGGCAGGGGGCACGTGGCCAACCCGCAAACGATTTGAAAATTTACTCCCCCAGGCTACGTAGTAGGTTTACCCGCTGTGCGTATGCCACTGAAATGTATATATATGAAACGTGACACATGATGTACGAGCTGAAAAAAATTACAAGGCTGACAGGCCATTCAAACTAAGGGGCGCACCATTAGATTTCCAGGGGGGGCATGGGAGTTTTTGAAAAAAAAAAACTTTGCCCACTAGTAAGAAAAAAAAAAACTTTGCCCACTAGTGAGACGAAAAAGAATAATTTGCCTCACTGATGTGTAAAAAAAAAAATTTCCCCCACCCAACTTTGTATAAAAATGTACATTAAAATTGAAAAAAAAATAACTGCGGCGAAAAAAAAAATTTGGTGCTCTTGGAGGCAAAAAAAAATTCCGCCGCCTTCGCCGGCGAAAAAAAAAAAAAAACTGCCTGACCCAAACTCCCATGCCCCCCTGAGAATCTAATGGTGCGTCCCTAACCATGACATTTAGAATTGTTTGTGGAGATTATCCAATGGCTACTTGGCGATATCGCATCCGACAACTCCCGGCAACTCCCTTACCCACAAACCTAGAGAAACGATTGCGCACCGATGCGACCCCGTCGATTGCAATAAAATCACGAAATCTTACTAGGGGCCGGTGTGCCTATAGCCCCCTTCGGGGGCAAAGGGCGTTACGATTCCATTGTACCATATAAAGTCATACTAGAATTTTTTCTCAGTTTGAATTTTATCCCTACTTTCCACCATTATGAACAAAATCAACGTATAGGATATAGGTTCCTGTACTAAGCAAACGTTGACGGAATCTCAAATCATATCCAGATTACGAATATTATTATATCCTTTTGCAGAAAGCCGCAGAAGAGCGACTTGAAGGGGCCATTGTACGAGTAGGATCCAACCCTGAGTACGGACAGAACCCAGAATGTGAAAGCCGAGTATCAATGGATCAAATCAGTTCTCCCGGCGATCGTATCGAAATAGAATGCAATCTGAGTGGACAATACATTAGTGTTGAATTACCAGGGTTTAATCTTCTGACACTCTGTGAAGTCAAGGCAACCTCGTGCAGTGGAAACGACAAAAGTAAGTATTTTGTTCGCAATGGTTGCCCTAGCGCAGGAACTATTTGTCCACATGTTAGCATGTTTGCTTGGTTTAATATTCATGAGAATGCATAGGGCAGGAGTTGTAGCAGAGGCATGCACTCTCCGTTTAGTATGTAAGAAGGCATGTCATTGGTCCTGCTGTATGATATCACAATTGCTCAGTTTTCAGTTCATCACTGCTTGACGATGCATTATTGAGTAAAACACAGTTGTCGTGACATACAGTTAGCCTAACTGCTTTTTGTTTGCTTGACGATGCATATTTAGTAAAAAGGCAGTATTTGTTTCGTCAGTAATACTTTGCATTTACTACGTTTTTACTTGTGAGGGAGTTATCCTTCTGTTCAATAATTATGCATTATATCTTATCTGTGTTAACAGGGATGTCTGAGGAAACACGTTTATTGAATTGGCTGAAGCGTGAGCTTGAGACTGACAGTGAGTAACATGTGATTCGACCACGTGCAAGTTAATGCTGAGATAGACTATGGACACCTTGGATTCATAACACATACAACAATTCTTTTTAAGTACAAACCTGCAGAGCCAAATACTCCCATCGTCATGCAATGTTGTACTTTTGAATGCTGTGGTTAAAACTTCAGCATATGGTAGTCAGATAGTACTAGGAGGGAAGGGTTCTTCGAAAATCTCGTACGGGGATGTGCCATGCAGACTTTCGGATGCTGAATATCTCTATGCCTACTTTTGCTGGTTTTGCTGTTTTTGTCACACAAAATGCACCCAAATGTGTACTACTTGGGCGATTTAGGGACACTTTTGCCCAAGTGCGCCCATTGGTCTCCACTGAAAACTCGCCCATCGAAATAGGCCAAAACGAAAAGGTACGTGGCACGTCCCCGTATACCGTCAATAAGAGGGACCCCCATCTATACCTATAGCTATACCCATCGAACACCAAACGTTTCGTAGCAAAAGAGCACACAAAGGTTGCCAGAATATGTGAGGTTTACGTTATACCTCCACAACAACTCTTTGTTGCCACAAAACATTGTATCAAAATGTTGTTGAAGTAACAAATCCTTTTGTTAAATACGTTTGCCAAAAATATAATTTAGGCTTACAATAACATTCGACAACGGCTGTAGGGACTATAGCTTTAAACCAGAAAATGAAGCCATGTATTAAAAGTCTTACTTCATAATAATTTTCTTTGTTCAATCGATTCAATGTTGTTTTTCATCCTGAGATTTTTAATGAAGTTTGGCTTTTATATTATACATCATGGCACATTTTAAGCTTGTATGTGGTACTTAGAAGTATACATATATTTTAATTGTACAATGTATTTTGCGCTTTTCTACCAAATCCGAAATTATTAGGGTTGCGGTAACTTGGAATCGCTATATTCTATCACGCACTTACCATGTTTACCCATAAATGCCGATATTGTTGGCACATGCTTTCCCTGTGCAGGGGTAGCTGGCTGTACATGCATGTATCAACTGGTTTGAAAGTTTAAAGTTGTGAATGTTACTAAAATTACAAAAGATTAATCATACAAACTTAAAAAAAGTAAGTTAAGTTTTAAATCTAAAAATAACAAGTTTCACTGCTTTTGGCTGCCAAATGTAAGCCTATTAATATACGTACCTAAAGCGAAAGTGAATGACAATAATGCACCAACCTTCACTTTCATCCAAGCAACTGCAAAGCTAGTGCTGTTTTGATAGCATATTTTATTTGGGAACATTCTACCTTAAAATCACTTACTGACCTAGGCATAGGCATGGAAGAAAGAGATAAGAAGGAACCACAACGAACGCATTCACTTTGTCCACTCCCTTTACCGACATTTAGTTGACATTGTTATTCATGAGGATTTACTTTGATCAATACCCCGCGTTAAATAGGTGATTGGTATTGTATTCCATGTATTTGCATGTCTTCTGGAGCGTGTGTGAAGGATGATTTGAACTAATGACCTTCCGTGCAAGCACCCTATAGGATTTTCTTTGGTGACGTGATCATCGGTCATTGATGGCCTACATCTTTTTCTTCCATTTTGCCCAATTTTTCCGAACTTTGATGACTTTTTTCTCAGAGTTGGCAGTCTTTGGCACTGAAACGAGTTAGCTAGTTACGATTATACACATATAAACTATTAAATTAAACAGGTTTTATGTACCGGACTCAACCGGAACATTGTGCATTATTTAAGAACATTTTACATCTATTTTTTTCATCGAAAAAGTCACCAAAATCTTACCTTATTTGCTAAAGATGAAACTCAGCAAAAAAACGGCCGATTTTGATTACCTTTTCGATGTTTTATAGGACATTTTCTACACAACACGATCAAGAAAACAGTTTGACTGTAGATCCCAAAACAAAGCTACTATACATGTTCAGAGCATCAGTGAAATTCCATAATCTTACTTCTGGGTAGCGTTTGTTTGTTCGTGGATGGGTTTGTTATAAATTTTTCCAGTAATGATTTTGCCAAGCATCGATCGCGGTAAATGGATCATACATGAAAGTAAGTACCATTGATAGCTTTTCTTTTCATGCGTCAATAGATAAGCGGATTAAAACTTGGCCGATCGAAGTCGTTGTGGTTCCTTCTCATCTCTTTCTTCCATGGCATAGGTAAGCCTAGTAAGTCTGCTGTTGCATTGAAATCACACGCATGCTATTATACATGTATAGGTTTACTGTCGCATAATTGTATCGTAAATATTATTAATTAATGCATAAAATCTGCGCATATTTGTTATTAAACATGCAGATGTGTCATTTAGTTAAACAATCAAGGGTAGATCTCTATAGTTTCTTCTCAGTAACATGTACACATAGGCATGGAATTTATTAATTATCTAAATGAAAGCAACGTTTAAAAACTAACCCAACGAAACGAACATTCTACTGTCACCATAGGACTCACTTTACAAAATTTCATTATGTTTCAACAGCAAATATAATTTTGAAGACTTTGACCCAATATTTTTCCCACAAAAAGACCCCCTTTTTCGGTAAAAATTTCCCCAATCTCACGGAAAGGCCCCTGTTATGGGCCTTCTCACCAAATGACCCCCTTTTGTTTGTTGTCAAGCCTCTCCCCGATAATCCCTTATGTTTTGAATTGGTGTCCGTACAGACCAAACCTTCAACGGTGGGAGCCAGAGTTGCACACCGAGTTGCATAATGATTTTTAAATATTTTTTTATCAAACCATGGGCACAATTCCCTAAAGCCACGGTTCGCAACTGCTATTCGAAGATTATTACTAACAAACTAACAAAAATCCAAGAATAAACATGTAACATTCATTAAAAACAATATGAAAGCAATAAGTAAAATTTGTCTTTTCGTATTATTTTATCAGTGGTTATGATGGCTGTCACATAGGGAAAGGGACGTGTGTCCCGATTGGGCCAAGTATTGCTTTTGACCACATTCTTCTCCTTTCTATCTTCTGCCACTAGTTTTGTTCCGACTCCCTTTATGCCTACGCAGTAAAATTAGCTTCCAAAGCTAGAAAAGGTGAAAAAATACCAATTGAAGACTTAAGCGCAAGACGACCGTAAGTCCACTTGGCCCCTAAAGCTAGAAAAGGTCGCAATGCATTTCTTCAGCGGCCCTGCGTGCGTGTGTCGTAATTAGCTGCAATCATGACCGAATGTCCAACCATGGAAGAAAGAGATAAGAAGGAACCACAACGAACGCATTCACTTTGTCCACTCCCTTTACCGACATTTAGTTGACATTGTTATTCATGAGGATTTACTTTGATCAATACCCCGCGTTAAATAGGTGATTGGTATTGTATTCCATGTATTTGCATGTCTTCTGGAGCGTGTGAAGGATGATTTGAACTAATGACCTTCCGTGCAAGCACCCTATAGGATTTTCTTTGGTGACGTGATCATCGGTCATTGATGGCCTACATCTTTTCTTTCCATTTTGCCCAATTTTTCCGAACTTTGATGACTTTTTTTCTCAGAGTTGGCAGTCTTTGGCACTGAAACGAGTTAGCTAGTTACGATTATACACATATAAACTATTAAATTAAACAGGTTTTATGTACCGGACTCAACCGGAACATTGTGCATTATTTAAGAACATTTTACATCTATTTTTCATCGAAAAAGTCACCAAAATCTTACCTTATTTGCTAAAGATGAAACTCAGCAAAAAAACGGCCGATTTTGATTACCTTTTCGATGTTTTATAGGACATTTTCTACACAACACGATCAAGAAAACAGTTTGACTGTAGATCCCAAAACAAAGCTACTATACATGTTCAGAGCATCAGTGAAATTCCATAATCTTACTTCTGGGTAGCGTTTGTTTGTTCGTGGATGGGTTTGTTATAAATTTTTTCCAGTAATGATTTTGCCAAGCATCGATCGCGGTAAATGGATCATACATGAAAGTAAGTACCATTGATAGCTTTTCTTTTCATGCGTCAATAGATAAGCGGATTAAAACTTGGCCGATCGAAGTCGTTGTGGTTCCTTCTCATCTCTTTCTTCCATGGTCCAACTCTGTTCAATAGAAGTATACCAATCCCTAACATACACACCGGTATATTCCACAAAAAATACAAAATGTGCACCGTATCTTAACAGTGAGTTTATTGAATAGACTGCATTACAGCCAGGGACGCTGGTTCGAATTTCGAATCCTTGATTTCAGTGAAGTCAATCGATAAAAGCATGCAGGGCTTCCATAAGGTCCTATTTGACAAAGTCTAGAAAAATTAATGTGAAATACAAGAAAATGCTTAAATGTTGGTATTTATACAGCGCCTTTCACATGTGAACATGTACCAAAGCGCTTTACATTTATTCCGCCGTCATTAGAATATGTCAGTTGCCATACAATGCCCAAGGCATGCTCATACCTTTGGGCGGCGCTCAATGGACAGTATTCATAACAGCTCCCCATTTCACCCCTGGGTGGAGAGGAGTAATCGAGATAAAGTGCCTTACTCAATGGCTCAACACGATGGCGTCGCCGGGGCTCGAACCCGCAACCTTCAGATTATGAGTCCTAGCCCGTTCCGCTCGGCCACCGTGCTCCCATGCTTCTTGAACTTGGGTCAAATTTATTTGTAAAATTGGTCAAATCTTGTTTAAAGTCACACATTAATATTCCTCTGTCATTACGATTCAGTAAAAGTATAGAGTGAACTATTTGATACACTTATAAGTAAAAAGTCATATTTGATATTTGAAATTTTGCTAATAACTCGCGGACTATATTACGTCAGATGGCTCAAACTATACTTTATCGGAATCATTATATGGTCAGAGCAGTACTTTGGAGTGGGTTTGACTTTTTCTGGTATTTTTTAAAAAGAATTTTGGCATGTTCAGATGCAGGGACCTACTCCCCATTCCAGAAAAATACAGCACTCTTTTTTGTGGAATTAAAAAAAAATATTATCCTGGTTTGGCAAACGAAATATTATAGCCAAGTCCTAATCCTTTAGTTAGTTCTATCTGGTAACAAATGGCAAAATTTAATATTTATATTTTTGTACGCTTTCTACAATTATTGTCACAAACTTCTTAAACTTGCCGCAAGTCTACACATTCAAAATCTTGAGTTAGCTCATAGTTTTGATATATATATATATTTTTTTGATAATTGGTTATGAAAAAGACTAAAAAATATGTTTTCTAAAAATTAAAATGCATACCATGAAATTAGTATCTGTACAAGTATTTGGGCTTGATTGTCGCAACATAGGAAAACACCCTTTAAAAAGCATATTTTTGGCCCTTATTTCACAAAATTGACCAACTAATAAAATTTGATTTTCACGGATTAGAATTTAGCTATGATTTATTGGGCAGAAGTTGATAATAGTTTTTTTCAATCCAAAAAATTTAGTGATGTATTTTTCTGGAATAGGGAGTACTAATAGGCATGTCCACTAAAAATTGAAGTACTTTTAAATTGATTCAGACCTAACTTTTTGGCTGGGAATTGATGAAAGAAACATTTTGGCGTTTAAATAATCTTAATCGGACGTTTCATTCCAGAGATATGGCCTTTCGAGTGTCACGGTTTTATATAGGGCTGCTAGAACATGTTAAAAGTTAAAGTCCAAAAGGAATACTAACAGAAAGTGCAACTTTAAGGTATTTTTTCTTAATGTATTTATTAACTAGCTTATCTGGAACATTATATTTGCTTATAACAACATGAAAATAAGATCATCCTGAAAATTTAATCGATTTTGTTGACATACAACAAAAAATATAAGACCTCAAAACCCATGGTTTGTTTGGTGAAACCTCAAGCATGATCATAGATGGCCGCCATGGAAAATATCTCCATAGAGGAGATGAACAATAAGTGCATTATTTCAAATGAAAAGCGGTAGTCTTAAACAGTGTTCAATCTTTTAAGGTCAGCACATTTTATCTTCAAAAATTATTATATTTCATCATGGCATAAGTTTGGTAACATTAATCACTACCAATTTTGAGAAATTTGCTCCAACTCAAAGGTTATCTTTACTACATTGAGCAATACACTGTGTGTGTATGGAAGCCATAATGGATAGCATATGAAATGGACATGGTAGTGAGAAGTGCACGGGGAAGTGCATGATTTGAGATGGGTCGCGGTAGGCTTAAACATTCTTAAATTTCTTAACATCCTACACATTTTGTCTTCAAAAATAGTTAAATTTTATGAGTATGTAAGTTTGCTTGTCTGATTCACTCCAAATTCGGAGATAATTGCGTTTGAACACCTGATGCACGGAATGGTGTCACTTCAACCTGTTGTAGTTCTCATCTCATTAAATTTGTCAATAAAAAAAGTTGATCTCTTCATGAAGGAAGGTCCTCTCTATTTACTGACCAAACAGGAAAAAGTTTGGTTAATGTTTTCTGGTGGAATCAGAAATTTCTTGAAACACCCTGATATAGGCCTACATTTGGATCAAAACAAGTCATGTACGCCATTTAACAGGCCTGGGATTTCTTGTATCGATCAGTTTCTCCATAGACAATACGTGTGTGAGTCCACGCACACAGTGAATGAAAAATCGTTCTAGTGGAAACTGTATTGACAGTGGGCATCCCTAGTACTAAATAGGAGCTAATAAACACAACACAAAAAGAAAGTCCTCACTAATGTAACTTATAATATGTGACTGGACGCGGCGAATCAGCCGTAAAGTCGGCCCAGTCAATTTTGTTTTATTTCGTGTTTAGAATATATATGCCATAAGCTTTAAAATGGTATATCATTTGACTTCTAACGATATCCAAAAGCGGGGTTATGATTTGTTGAACTCTGTTCCTTCGACAAAATTGTATTTTTTATGGGTTCTACGTGTGTCTCTTTTTTCTACATTTCCGGTAATAAATATCCAACAGTCATAATTGGCGGTCATTTCAAATCATCCCCAAGTCAACGAGGTTCAGAAATATCCTCTCATTGTTCATTGTTGATTATACACATGGAGCTATTATAAGATGGAGAGGAAATAGATTACGTAACGCATTGAAACCTTGTGCCGATTTGAAATCTGACAAGCTATTCATCGAAAGGTACCTTTTGTTTGGGACAAAGGGCTTCCGCCATTAAATCAGTAAGCTGACCCGACAGTGTATTAACGCTTTACCTAGCAGGCTACTGTCAATAAGTGATCAAATGAAAGTCGCGTGAAAGCGCTTAATGGAACGAAAAGTACCTATTGTTATACATAAACCCAAGGGTGTGATTGAGTAGCCGTAAGCACAAAAGGCACACATTAGCCGCTAATGCATATTTCGTTGTCACCCCACTGACATTAGGTGCTTCATTTAAATAAATTGAATGCGCTTGCTGAATGATTACGCATCAAGGCTGCCATGTGTCTGCATGTCAATAGTACAATAATGGTATTAAATAGCTACGTCCCGGGAGCTACGTATACATGTAACATATAATAAGTATACCGGTATAGGCCTATATAAAAGTTGTTTTACAAATTGAGATTTTATTTTATTTTATTTTAAAGGTGAACCTCATTGAAAATAAAGTTATATATCAATGGAAAGCTTATGATGTCAGGATATTAAAATTATTTTTTCCGATTTTTTGATGGCTAATAAAGCTGAAAAATTAAAGAAATGATTGAATTTTTTGGTCTTTTTAAGGCGCCCAAAAAGCACCCAAATCAATCGTCTATGACCTTGGGAATGCTCGTGACGTAAGCTCAGGGTTCGCAGTCACGTGATCCTACTCGGAAACATGTAAACAAGACTTGCTTCCTGTACTTTGCAAGCTGTCCGGCAAGTCTGATTTTCACAATAAAGCTTGAAATTAGAGGAATCTTCAAATTGCTGGTTCCTTCTATATATATTAGAAATAATAGAATTATTGTCAACACATAAATTGTCCGTACATTTTGACAAAATCAGTCATAACTGGCTGGGTATAACTGGGTAATTGAGTTTGAATTTCGCGCTGGGATCAATCCCATGCGCAAATGCTGCTACCGTTCATGTCATGGACTGAATAAACATGATCGAATAACAAATTAAATAGTTGTTTGTGACATTCCCTATATATTCTTGATTCATTTAAAAATGTCTGATTTAAAAAAATATCGTCTTGCAGTAATTAAAAATTAATAAAAAACCGCCGATTTCATCAAATCCAGCCCATAAAAGGTTTTCATATTTAGCGTATTGCGGTAATACATTCTTTCCACACAATCGCATCGCGATTGAAAGAAACAGATACTCGGGCAGATACTTTATTATAAAATAAATACAATTTAGGCTTAGTATGCCGTTATTTGATGGAATTCTGAAATCTGAATAAAATTAAAATATTGTCACTTGTGTCATGATTCTTTAATGATAGTACAATCAGTGTACGGTACTGAAAAAGTGAAACATTCATGTTTTATGGATTACCGAACACGATGCGTAAATTGCTGCTGAATTGCAGGGACGGATATGCACAAACACAGCGACTCGCTTCGGGGCTTCGTCCTCCGTGTTTCATGGGGTGTTTCAGCAGATTTGATCAATCGTTCCCTTATATTTGGAACATTTACAGGAATAAATTTTGCTGATGAAGTAGCAATAAGTTGGAAATATCAGAATGTGAATATCAAATCGGTCATTTTGTCTGCAAGTTCAGTACAGTCGCGGATACTGAACACTCGGCGTAGTGAGACTCAGTGCAGTCACTGAGGTCATCCCGTATGTATCTATACGAGTTCGCCTATCATACATGACCGGCCATGACTGGTTGTAAAGCTAAGAAATAATTAAAAAATCCTGTACATGTACCTTATTCTATTCCTTCATTTTCTCATTGTGATAGGTTCATCTCAACTTGGTGTGACGATCTGTACTGGTAGCACTAGCAGTTATTTTTTTGTAATCTGTTTTCATTCCGGTTCTTCGGCGAATCTTCGCTCTTCGTGCTTTACAGTAATATTCCCTATGCATATCGTGGATGGCTTGGCCTATCCCAAATCACCCCGGCCAGCACTTTTCCCATTTTTAAATCCACACACTTTATTCAGGAACTTCATTCTTAATTTGATCATGATATTTTCTTCATGTTATTCTTATTTTATTGAAGATAGTTTTCATGTAAAGTAAGTTGACTATGACTGAATTCGTGCATTGGCCCGATGCATGCCACAGTAATACACGGACATTGTGTTTACAATCAAACCCGGAAGTAACTGTGTGTCCCTGGGCTGACGTCATCAACGAAAGCGCCCAATTTGAACGATTTCGTTTTGTAATTTAGGGGGGTGCCAATATCCAATCTTTGCATGGAGATTATGTCTAGCCTGGTACGCTATGCAAATAAAAAATATTCTTTTCTGCTTCCTGACATCATAAGCTTTCCATTGATATATAACTTTATTTTCAATGAGGTTCACCTTTAAGAAGGGGGCAGCTCTTCTGTGAGAGGTCTTGGGAGGGGATGAGGGTGGAGGAGGGGCTATGAAGAATGAGAGGGAACTGGAAGAAGAGAGAAAGAGGAAGAAATAAAGAGAAATAAATAAATAGACGTAAATAAATAGAAAGGTAAGGAAAATGATAGGAATGAGAGGGGACAAAACGTAAGAGGGGATGGAGAAGTATTAAAAGGGAGATAAGAAGAGGGAGTGATACTTTAGCAAGTACAGAGAAAGGAAAAGAAATGAATGACAAATAAATGTAGGCCTTTTATAATAATTATTATAGAAACTATAGAACCCCCCCACACACACACACACATAGGCCTAACACTAACAGCACTATAGGCAGCCATTCGATGATGGCAATGCCTTTATGCGTTACGTATTTAAAACGCCCAGTCAGATGTATTTTACACCTGCAAAGCACAAGTCACCCAATTTCGAAAATTGGACGTTGAATGTACACTCTCATGAATATTGATTGGCAACATTTTCCAATATGTCAGCGCTCAAATCGGACACAATAGAACAATATACCATTCAGTGCGTTGATTATACATACCTAGACAAAATATACAATGCTTTGTTATAATACCACTTGAACAGGATTTAGCCAAAGCAAACAAAGACAAGAACTATTCTATAGAAATAGGTGGAAGCTTATTATCCTCTTCAGCAGTAGTATTATTGATTGATTTAAACAGCGTTTGATAAGATACTTGTCGCAACGAATTGATACACCTATGAATACGACCTTCACATACATTTTACACTTTAACTCAGAATACAATTTGCCGAGTTTACGGCTGATTCGCCGCGTCCACTCACATATATACTTACCCGCATACTTACCACGATAATAGGTTGTGCGTGAAATTATTGATATGCTTCAAACAAAGGATTTGAACCGGTGTCCTTCACCGTAATCATGGCGCAGTGTAAGTCCATTCAATCAAATGTCATCAACATTTTTGACCGTAGTGCATTTGTTATGTGTGTGAGACGAATTGTCGCAGTAGCCTACAGTTATGCTTTTGTTGAATGCATTTGAGTAGTCCGCATATTCACGGTATGATACGTCATATGCACAACCTCTATAGGTTCTGCTAGGTATGGTACATGTGTAAACATTAGGGACTTTGAGCGTGTTTATAGTGAGCCAGATTATCCGGTATTTAGCGTATAAGTACATCTTATACGGTATTGGTCGCCACTATAAACAGGCCAATAGCGCTATTTGCCGCACATATTATACGGAACTGATATCCTTCGATATCGATGGATATTGCAGTATATTCATTCCGTATACGGCCACTATAAACAGACAGGGATTAACGATACCGTTATTCAAGGAAGTGGAGCAGGGTTATATAACTCTCCCAGCTCAATTTGTCACTGTAATTACACATCACCTACAAATATGGTACAGTACTGTAGCAAAAAAAAAAAAAAAATAGGCCGGTATCGTTTCGACGGCAAACTATTTGAAACTGGGAAAATATTTGTGCCTCCCACATTGCATTGCGGTGACCTCGAACACGCAGAGTTCAACCACCTCGGATTCAGAATAGCGCTATTGGTTGCCACTATAAACAGCCGAGATAACGGATAAGTCACATTCCATCCTAATCCCATATGCGTATAAGGATACCGTATAAATACCGTACACCACTATAAACACGCTCATAGTGGAATGAAGTATGAAACTTTACTGGAACTTTAACGGCAACTTCAAAAATATCGATTAGATATCTTGCTCAAATCCACTTCAACGCGAACGTAAGATTGGTTTCTGTACCAACAGCGTCTTGTTGTTTAAACTAGGGGAAGTGTATCAAATGGGTGACCAAAAGAAGGGTATGTAAAAGCGACTGCAACAAATGTCTCCCTTTTGTTTGCTGAAGTGCTTTGTTGGTAACACTTCAATACAATAGGCGCTTAGTCTGAATAAACATGGATTTACATCTCTAGGCGATGACCAATGCAATGGGAATTAAGCATATGTTATGAGCTATACGCTAATATTATACTTCTAAACATGTTTCAATTAAATATTCTTGTGATATGCCTATATTATTGTCCCGGATTATTATATTAAAAGCTCAATTATTATTCCAGTAAACGTTAGATTTGTCAATTTTATATTTCCACCAGGACACAAGCCCATTTTATCTGTTTGCTCTCCCTAGCCCCCCCCCACCACCATCACCACCTCTCCATATCCTCCCCTCCCTCCATCTATTCATCTATCCTCACTTTCCCACTCCCAAGTGGCGTTGCCAGTAGTGTTCTTTTAGGAGGGCAAGGACTCCTCTTTGCATTCTGATCGAATTAAATATATCTCCCCGAATGATCCTCATTTTGTTCTTTAAAAACTCCTAGAATTTTGAATTTCAACCAACATATTTCTGGATGCTCCTTTTCTGACATTCTTATTTTTTGTAACAAATAGGCCTCCTCTTTTAATAATGAATAATTTGGTTGACATACAATATCCATAGGCCTACATGCCCCAATGTATAACTTATGTTTGGTGAGTGTGTTTAAAGAGTGTCAGCGAATTGGGGTACATAATGTAGTCCTAAATGAATAAAATAAATAATTAAATAAAATACCTGAAGAGTACAAGCATATTTGGTTATATAGAGGTGTAATTATAAGACACGCAACGTTGTAAAAAATGTTCACAGTAGCTGCAATTCGCAGAAGTTCAGTATACTGCTGGGTCCCGTAAAATCAGACCATTTTACGTGAACTTAATCCCCATGGCGTTGAAGTCGAAGCCAAAACTTGGTTCCGCAAGCTGATTTGGTGTACGTCATGAGCACACACAAAATATATACCAAGTGTGACGTTTGGAACAAAAAATATTTTGATCTAATTCAATCAGTAATTTTCAGCAACATGTGGCATGTTTTTTACCCAAACCAAATTAGATTTCCAATAATTAGTCTATTTACTAAATAATACATAAGTGGTAATTATGTAGTCTATGAGGAAATATCCAAACTATTGTTCTTAATTATGACGTATTTTTGAATACATAATCCTCTATAATCCTCTAGACGTTAAAGTTTGTGGTTTCTAACTTCATTTCGCAAGGTCTCTATTGAACATTCTATTACCCCCGCGACCCATTATTCAAAATCGCGCACTGTGATTTGTTGAAACGCGTCACGTGACAGACCATTAATTAGCGATAAAGTGTCAAGGGCAACGAACTTTATGTTCTTCTATCATCACAGCGCACAGCAGAGCGCACAGCACACCTGCTTATGTAGGGGAGAATGGAATGTCAGGGGTGTGTTATTGTATGTGCATACCTGCTTATAGAGGATAATGGAATGTTAGGTTGTGTTATTGGAATGTCCATGCGCTTTGGCTACGCGTATGCGCTCCACCTTGAGGTAAACAACTTGAAATATTTGGGCAAAAAATTTGATATTTTCTCTTTAAATCGCACTATTTTGTGGTAATAGAATAGAAATAAAGGGTGCAGCATTATCCTTTACACGCAAATAATGTGTCCTCGGCAGTAAAACGTTTAAATAATGGGTTCGGCTGCGCCTCATCCATTATTTACGTTTTTACTGCCTCGGACACATTATTTTCGTGTAAAGGATCATGCATTACCCTTTATTTCTTAATTCATAACCTCATTAATAAACGCGATGCGTGCGATCCAATTACATTTAGTTATTTGTGAAAACGCGAACGCAAATCGAGGTCATTAATATCTCACCATTGACCGCAAAATGCGTAATTGTTCCAATGACGCACACAATTGACCGGCGTTTGCGTGTTGTTGTGCGTCGAACAAACTGCGCGCGAGCTGGCTGCCATATTTGGATTGCGCGCTACCATATTTGGACAGATTGTGATACGCACTTTTGTTATTGGTCGTCATGTTTTAGCCTGATCGATTTTTGGAAAGGGAGATCTAAAATCATCTATTTTTATAAACTTTTGAGCAAAATTTTGTGTTATTTTGTAAGGTGAAGAAATTAAAGTGACGGTTATGAATGAGGATAATAACTTTGCATCGGTAATTTGTCGGAATATCCTCGGGGCTGCGCCCTCGGGATATTCCTCGGTTCCAAAGGCAAAATGTTTAGATTTTTCACAATGCCCTCCAAATAACCGATGCGCAGTTATTAACCTCTAAAAACAAACCACACACAGCTTATTCACACTTAATCCATAAAATATCGAGCCGGTCTTAGCCCAGTCCGCTAAAAGAGTGAAAACTTGCTCTTCAAAAGAGTGAGAAGAGGAAACAATCACTACAAGATAGTGAAAATCACTCCTAAACCACTCTAAAGAGAGTGGAAACCATACTGAGCACTCTTTCAAGGTATGATATATTAATAAAGAGCCCGGGATAAAGGGTCATTACTTGAGATGGTTTGCTCTCTTTTAAAAGTAGTTTCCATGCACTATAAAAGTGGTTTAAACTTTAATGAGTAATTTTCATTAATCTGCAGTGATTTTTACTCTTCGCATTCTTTTGGAGAGTGAGTTTTCAAAGCTCTTTTACATTAACCCTAGAACTACGAGGGTGGAGTGTACCAATCCCTAAAGTTTTTCATCTGTCATAAAAAAGCGCTCAGTTTAGTGATGATAAAAGTTTTTACCCCACACCTTACCCGGGGGTAGGACCGACCAACAAAGGTATCCATAGGGGCGGTGGGGTTGTGTATCCCACCATTTGTTTCTACAGTAAAATCCATTTAATTTCCCTGATATAAAATTATTTTCAGAGCTATTGACTTTTTATATTATTTGTTTGTTAGTTTGAAATAGTCGTTTCCTTTTATATTTAAGAGAAAATTCGGTTTTAGCCAGAAATGTACATTGCCAGAATTTCCCGGTTTACAAGGGGGCACTCACATTATGACGTCATAACGATATTTTGTGCGGAATGTTTGCACTTCTTTTGGTACCACTGGATAGAAAAGACCCATAGCTATACATTAGTATGAGATATAACGGTATATGACGACCCCCCCTCGGAATATGGCTCAGTAGTTCCAGGGTTAAGAGAGGAACAAATCGTCCTACTTGGTCCACAGTCCTTCAGACTCAGTAAGAGGCGATATCTTCGGAAATACACCGAGTTGGATATGGTACTGAGAAAAATATGGTTTTTCATGTGAAATCAATGCGGACAGGTACACAGCGTCATCATCCCTATATCTTCTTGTCAAAATTGCCTTGATAGTACGCTGAATCCTCTCGTTTTTCAACAGCTACGCATGGTGATTTTGTTCGAGATAGGCCGAGCGACTCAGGCTAAGCATACCATTTACAGGATATGAGATACCACAGAGTTTCTTTTCTATACTTTTTTACGATTTGCGCATGCTCAATACCCCGTTGCCATTTCAAGAAAATTTGATTTGTTGTCAGGTAAAACCCTGGTTTTGTTTTCAATACACTAACTGGAAATTCAATACACTAATCAACGGCGATTGCTGTTTGCTGTGGATATATTTTACTGCATTTTATCAATAACGATTTTTAAATCGTACATTAAAAATGTGATTTGTTCAACTGTTTGAGAATTGTAATCATATAAAAGGAGGCTAAAGGAACACGCATTTTGTCCCTATTCATGGAAAATTAAACAGGCTAAGGTTATGTGTACAGGGTGTATCAAAATGATTGGTACCGTCAGTTTTCTGTGATTATGGACAAGACTGCTACATCACAATGCAACATAGGATGCACCTAATTTGTAGACAAATAATGTGAACGATTATAAACTATAAATTGAGGCAATTTTACTGTGACCCAAAGCTGCATTTGGAAGCAGCAGGCGTTTCAATAAACATGAAAACAGATGGGTACCAATCATTTTGATACAGCCTGTATAATAAAAGTCAGGGTAATGCCATTTTCATGTTATTGTTCCTAAAACCAATGACCGTGAAATAAGGACAGTTAATTATATTTCTTTAATATAAGTTTAGACTAATATTTGACCAATAATCTTCTCTCTCACTTTCATATTCTACATAACAATCAATTGTTTTTACAAACAGCATTCCACTGGTCTTGCATATATGGTTGAATCCAGCCAAAAGTGTCCACGGGCCAAAAATAAAAGTCCAAAATAAAAATGCCTCCACAATTTTTTCCTTTTGCCCATTGATTGATGGCATGGTGGCCTTATAGGAACCAAAAGTGCCATCACTAATCTTGAAAAATAAATCCAGGACGTGTGATAGTAAATGTGACATCAAAACCCAATGTTACCTACGAATACCACTAGGATGCTTTCACTATTGCAATACTAATCAACCTAAAACAAATGGAATATTCCCATTAACACCTTTTTCATGTAATGTAGACCACGGGGTGTCAGGAAAATGCTAGCTCAACCAGAAAATATTTGTTTTTGTTTTTATAACGCGATCAATATGATCTTAGTCAATTGTATGCTAGTTTATTTTGAAAATGAAGTTTAATAATAATAATAATTTTATTAGAACAACGCTTTTATAACAGCGGCACACGTCTACCCGACGGTGCGTTCTTACATTAATATACGAGGAAACAAACAAATTTAAACAAAAACAACAACAAAATGAACCAAAAATAAAATAAAATGATCAATGAACTTCGTTGCCGATCCATCGACCACGTCTTTCCGGCGTATTGCAGTGTTCCAAAGCAAATTGAATGAAAAAAATATCATTTTGGGACCCCACAATGCACCAGAAAGCGAAAATCGATCGGTCAACAATAAAGTTTTGTAACGTGAAAAAAATGGTAATCACTCGGCTGTTTCATTAACGACGCCCTCTCAATGCAAAGATTCCATCGAATTGAAGACGCAAGAGGGCATAGAGCAATGGGATGGAATTGGTGGAGAAGATGCTCGCGGGTCATAGGAAATCAAAGGTAAAGGCGTGTTATTTGAACAACCAAGTGATTATGTAAATGAGAACAAAAGTATATCTACTCTACTTGAGGCATTCACTACGATAAGACCAAGCTCGTTTAAGGAGTGATTTACAAGTTAAATCAAAAATATTTAGCATACAATCAACATCGATACTATTAACATCAAACAATATTTCACTTGAAATCCCAAGCATGAGACATGTTTTTACATTTACATCACTGCATATAAAAAATTGCCATATAAGATCTAAGCTATTTACATTAAGTTGATACTCAAGATTATAGTATTCGGCAGTTCTGATATTTTGGAGTGCTTTACATACAAACATGAAATGTCTTATATCTTCAGTTCCATTATTACATAAAGGACAAGTACTGTCCGCTCCATTGTTCCATAAACGAGTTCTACCGTTGAGCGGTAACGTATTTGAACGTGCTTTGAACTTAAGAGATGCAGCATAAAAGTCAAAGTTACATAAAAGATATTCTTCGAGACTAGGCGTGGATTTAATCAATTGGTAATCAATCAGGGACGATTTAGAGGCAACATTTTCCAACCAATTTTGAAGTGAATTATCCAAAAGAATGTTAGTCAAATTATTAACCCAGTCATTGCTCACGGAAACATAGTTAAATACATGATCCATACCACATTCAATAAACACATTTTGTAAGTAGGATAACCAGCGAAGTTGTTTAGGCTTTGTTGAATTATAAAGTGTGCTTGTGACATTAAACATCAATTTTGGCCAACGATGCAAAGACATACATCTTAATCTATCAAAGTATTTCACACGTACTTTGTCTTGGAGAACAGAGATTGGTTGCCAACCAAGATCACCCAGTAAACATTCAATCGGTGTATTCCTGGGCGCTTTTAAAATTGAACGAGCCATTTGATTTTGGAGACGCTCAAGTTTTCTAGCATCATCTAGGCTATTAGGTACCCATATAGCGGCAGCATAATTAATACTCGAGATACCCAAATTTTTCCATAAAAGATCTCCGTAATACACACGTTTAAAATCATCCTGGCCATCTATAATCGATTTTATATAACCAATCATACGATTCCCCTTTTAATAATTTCTTCGATATGGTAATGACTTGTCATGTTTCTACTGATAGTGACACGTAGGTACTTATACCTATCAACTTCGTTAATAACACTCTCTCAAATTCCATATTCTATTGGGATTCGATCGTTTGCCAACAATCAATACATTGGATTTACTATGATTAAAGCTTAGTCTCCACGCGTTAGCAAAGTTAGCCGCAAGATCTAACATCCTTTGTAGTTCATGATCGCTATTTGCAATAAGTACAATATCGTCAGCCCAAAAGAGGCTACCAGTTCGGACATTACAAATATTTACCCCTAATTTATGATGCTCGAGTAACTTTGTGAATTCATTTATATAGATACAGAATAAAATTGGAGAAAGTACACATCCTTGTTTAACACCTTCTTCGATCTCGAAAAAATCGGTATGAATATTGCCAAATTTACCATTGATTGAACATTTCTGTACAAAGCATCAATGAGCTTCCAAACATTTCCTCTAATGCCAATATTCCATGCGGAATAAAGGAGTCCATCCTCCATACTGTGTCAAATGCCTTACGAAAGTCCAGGAAGGCCATATAGGTAGGTTTACCCTCAGCAAGTCTTGTAGCTGCAATACTCTGAATGGTAAATATATGGTCTTCACACCTGTAATCCTTTCTAAAACCTCCCTGGACTTCCGAAAGTATTTTATCTTTATCCAGAAAGAGAGAAATTTCATTTGCAATAATTCTATTAAAGATTTTCGAAATGCAGGACGTTAACGTTATCCCCCTATAATTATTGAGATCTTTGTGGTCTCCTTTTTTGTATATAGTACTGATAACACCTATATTCACTTCTTTTGGAATTATATTTGTTGCAGCAATCTTTTAAATAATTTAAGTAAAGAATTTATTAAACAACTGCCACCATTTTTAAAAGTTCATTTGAAATACAATCAATACCTGGTGACTTATTATTCTTAGACTTCTTTATAGCATCATATACCATTTCATAAGTTATCTCAAGTGTATGAAGTTGATTATCATTAACAGGATTATTTTGAATCCTATATTGATTTACCATCTTTTAACATTACGAGTCGATACGTCATTATTACAATCTTTAAGTTCCTATTCATTTTACCAAGAGTACGCCAATAATATAATACACATTGTTTCATTTTGTTATTATCGTGAATAATCTCATTAGTACCTGGATCTTTCAAAGAATAGATATCCTGCTTAGGTTTGTTTCACGAAGTGATTGCCAGAAATTGCGACAATGGGGACCTCCCTCATTGGCAACCTTGATCGATTTCTCAACACGTTTATGCATGATCTTTTCTTTGATGATTAATTTCACATGGTGCCTCTTTGTTTGGTAGTCATTCCAAAGATCTTGACCTAGTTCTTTATCGTTCTTATCACCCTTACACCAAATTCTATGTTTTCTATTAGTAGGGATGCCCACTGTCCATACAGTTTCCACTAGAACGATTTTTCATTTACTGTGTGCGTGCACTCACACACGTATTGTCTATGGAGAAACTGATCGATACAAGAAATCCCAGGCCTGTTAAATGGCGTACATACTTGTTTTTGATCCAAAAGTAGGCCTATATCAGGGTGTTTCAAGAAATTCCTGATTCCACCGGAAAACATTAACCAAACTTTTTCCTGATTGGTCAGTAAATAGAGAGGACCTTCCTCCATGCAGAGATCAACTTTTTTTAATGAAAAATTTAATAAGATGAGAACTACAACAGGTTGAAGTGACACCATTCCGTGCATCAGGTGTTCAAACGCAATTATTTCCGAATTTGGAGTGAATCAGAAAAGCAAACTTACATAGTCATAAAATGTAACTATTTTTGAAGACAAAATGTACAGGATGTTAAGAAATTTAAGAATGTTTAAGCCTACCGCGGCCCATCTCAAATCATGCACTTCTCACTACCATGTCCATTTCATATATGCTATCCATCATGGCTTCCATGCACACACAGTGTATTGCTCAATGTATTAAAGATAACCTTTGAGTTGGAGCAAATTTCTCAAAATTGGTAGTGATTAATATTACCAAACTTATGCCATGATGAAATATAATAATTTTTGAAGATAAAATGTGCTGACCGTAAAAGATTGAACAATGTTTAAGACTACCGCCATTCATTTGAAATAATGCACTTATTGTTCATCTCCTCTATGGAGATATTTTCCATGGCGGCCATCTATGATCATGCTTGCGGTTTCACCAAACAAACCATGGGTTTTGAGGTCTTATATTTTTTGTTGTATGTCAACAAAATCGATTAAATTTTCAGGATGATCTTATTTTCATGTTGTTATAAGCAAATATAATGTTCCAGATAACGCTAGTTAATAAATACATTAAGAAAAAGTACCTTAAAATTGCACTTTCTGTTAGTAATCCTTTTTGGACTTTAACTTTTTAACATGTTCTAGCAACCCTATATAAAACCGTGACACTCAAAAGGCCATATCTCTGGAATGAAACGTCCGATTAAGATTATTTAAACGCCAAAATGTTTCTTTCATCAATTCCCAGCCAATAAGTTAGGTCTGAATCAATTTAAAAGTACTTCAATTTTTAGTGGACATGCCTACTATTAGCCTCTTTGCGATCTTTAATACATTTATCAATATCTTTATCCCACCAATTACGCAGTTTTGAATTTATTTTACGGCTACCGATGGTTTTTGTTGCTGCTTGAATAACTTTATCTTTCCAAGAGTGCCAAATAGAGTCCATGTCATCTAAATGGTCAATATTCCAATCCGAAAAATTACAAGAGATTTCATTCTGAAAATCAGACCAGTCTTGGTCTGGACTAATATCCCATATAATACGATTTTTCTGATTTTGATCATGATACTAGCTATGGTTTAAATAGTCGTCAATGGTCAACAGCATTGATGTATGTGTTGCGCCGGAGGAATCAACCGTATGGTCAACGACAAAACACAATTACACAAAGCTCACATCTGGCATCCAGGGAGATGGTTTGTGTCAAGAGGAGGCTAGTACTGTAAGAACTCAGGAATGGCCCTCTACTGTTGGTACGGAAGGACCTGGCCACCCACCGTACTATTTGGCCTTGAATGTAAGCATGAGAGTACAAAGTCAAAAGAAAACGATGGTATCGGAAGGTGCGACCCGCAGGCCGGAAGATACGTCAATGGCTACTGGGGAAGAGAGAGATGCTGCTCAGAGTACACCTGTTGGTGATGACAGATCAGGATTAAAGCCTGCTACAGGAAGTCCTGTTCTTGACGGTCCCAGGAAGGAAAGGAACAGCACCCCTTTAAGGAAGCCAATAAATATTGCTACATGGAATGTACGCAGTATGTCAGGAGGAAAGATTGAAGTTGTGGAGAAGGAGATGGTTGCAAACAATATTAAGATCCTAGGAGTAACAGAGTTGTGGTGGCTTGGACAAGGGAGGTTCACTACAGATGATGGAAGTATGTTTATCTATTCTGGAAAAGATACTGGAAGGAAACGTGGAGGTGTGGGTTTCATAATAGAAAGAACCACAGCCAAGTGTGTTTTGGGATATAATCCAATAAATGAAAGAGTGATGACTGTAAGACTGCAAGGACATCCTTTAAATATATCTATCATACAAGTGTATGCACCAACATCAGATGCATCAGAGAGTGAGATGACAGACTTCTATGAGATGGTACAAGGAGTTATGGATAGTATACCTAGAAGAGACTTACTCATCGTACTGGGGGATTGGAATGCTAAGATTGGCAAAATGAAGGAGAAAACTGGGTGTATAGGCCAATATGGACTTGGGATCAGAAATGAACGTGGAGACAGACTGGAGGAATTTTGTGAAGCTAATAACCTAGTCATTGGGAACACGTTATTTCAGCATCATCCACGGAGACTGTGGACTTGGATGAGCCCAGGAGATAGAACAAGAAACCAGATCGATTACATCATGGTCAGGAAGAGGTGGAGAACATCACTCCAAAATGTCAGGACACGACCAGGCGCTGACTGTGGTAGTGACCATCAGCTACTTGTAGCCAAAGTAAAACTAAAACTGAGAGCTAAGAGAGACAATGCACCACCTACCAGGTATGATGTTGACAACATTCCCACTCAATATTCAGTAGATGTGAAGAACAGGTTTGATGAGTTACTGAAAGTTAATGAAGAGGAGCAGACCCCAAATGAATTGTGGGAAGACATGAAAGAAGCAGTCCAGAGCACAGCAAAGAAGTACATCCCTAGAAAGATGAAACGGAAACAGCTGTGGATCTCTCAGCAGACCTTAAACCTAGCTGATGACAGGAAGAGAGCAAAGGCAGATGGAGGAAAGGAAGAATGGGCACGCTTAAACAAAGAGGTCTCCAAAAGTGTTAAGGAGGACAAAAGAAACTACATCGAAAGGAAGTGTGTGGAAATGGAAAGATGTAAGGGTGACTCAAAATAGCTTTTGGTATTGCCAAAGAACTTACCAAGAAGTGGACCCCCAGGATGGATGTTATAAATGATGAGAAAGGTAACACTCTTACCGAAAGTGTAGACATCAAAAGGCGATGGGTTCAGTATAGTTCCCAGCTGTTTGAGGCACAAGATGTGTATGTACAGTGTGAAACGAGTGAGGAAGAACCTCCACCATTGAGATCTGAAGTTGAGCTTGCCATGGAACAAATGAAAAATGCTAAGTCACCTGGCATTGATAATGTAGCTTCTGAGTTGTGGAAGGCAACTGGGAAAGAAGGAATAGACCTAATGTGGCGTCTATGTGGTATCATCTGGAAAAAGAAGAAATGGCCGAGAGACTGGTGCAGGGCAGTATTTATTCCACTGCCAAAGAAGGAAATTTGAAAGAGTGTGCCAATCACCGGACCATCAGCCTGATTTGTCATGCAAGTAAAGTGCTTCTGAAGATCATCATCAAGAGAATGAAGAACAAAATGGAGCAGGAAATATCTGATGAGCAGGCAGGATTTCGTGAAGGAAGGGGTACTAGGGACCAAATTGTCAATATCAGGAATGTGATTGAGAAATGCAGAGAGCATAGACTTCCTCTTTACATGTGCTTCATAGATTACAGTAAAGCTTTTGACTGTGTTAGCCACCCTCAGATGTGGGAAACTATGAAAAGATGGGTTTTCCAAGTCATCTTGTGGATCTGATCAGCTGCTTATATGAAGACCAAGAATCGGCAGTCAGAACAAGTAGTGGAGACACAGATTGGTTCAAGATTGGAAGAGGCTTACGACAGGGCTGTGTGCTATCACCAAACCTATTTAACATCTACTCTGAAGACATAATGAGAACAGCTTTGGAGGGGTTTGAAGGTGGAGTGAAGTTTGGCGGTACAAGAATTACTAACCTGAGGTACGCCGATGATACCACTCTTATTTGTAGCAGCAGAGTAGAGCTGATTGATCTTTTGAAGCGCATCAAAGAGGCCAGTGAAGAAAAACACCTTCTCCTGAACACAAAGAAGACAAAAATAATGGTTGTAGACAGAGAGAGAAAAAGTGATGAGTTTGTGATAGATGGACAACAGATTGAGGAGGTGAAGCAATTTGAATATCTGGGTTCAATGATTAACAACAGTGGTGACAGCACAACTGAAATTAAGAGAAGACTGGCTATTGCAAGGACAACTGTGCAGGGCATGTCAAGCATATGGAAAAGCAGAGGCCTATCCATTGACCTCAAGGTACGCCTACTTCGTGCAACTGTGTTTTCCATTGCCACTTATGGATGCGAGTCTTGGGCTATGACCAAGAATGATAGGAAAAGAGTAGATGCTTTTGAGATGTGGTGTTACAGGAGGCTTCTACGAGTGACATGGAAAGACAGGAGAACAAATTCCTGGATCCTTGACAAGATTGGTACAAGTCTAACCATCAGAAGCGGCATAATGGAGAGAAAGCTGAAGTACTTTGGCCATATTGTCAGGAAACATGGAGGTGTAGAAAAACAGATTTTGCAAGGGGCCATGGAAGGCAAACGAGGAAGAGGACGTCCACCAACATCTTGGACTAATGACGTGAAGCTGGTTTCTAACCAGGGAATGCAAGGTGCAACACACTTGGCATCGGATCGAGTGAGATGGCGTACTCTTGTGAAGACCACAGCAGCGCTACACAGCGCCACCTGACACAGAGAGAGAGAGATCATGGTTATAAGTTACTGGTTTCTTAAAAGCACACTTCATTAATAAAATATTATGATCACTACCCAAATTCATATTACGATCGTCATCTACAATAAATTCTTTAACATATTCAAAAACACTATCCGAGCATAAAAAGTAATCAATTGCACTTTTCTGATCGTGCCTAAACCAAGTAAATTTACCTTTACATAACTTTGTACAATTCATAATAAGTAAACCAGAATCGTCTCTAAAATTAAGTAGACGTTGACCATTAACATTAATATCCTTATCGCAAAACGGAATCTCTTTACCAATTCTACCGTTACAATCACCCATAATTATGATTCTAGGATCATTAATTAACACATTTCCTCAATTCTAATGCAATCAGAAAGTAATTGACTATAAAGTTCATCTACACGCTCGATGTCAACGCCTTCTACTGGAAAATATATAACCGCAATAAAAATGGGACCATTTTCCATAGAAATTTTTAACCATAGTCTTTCAATCTCATCACTACTAGAATCAAGAAAATTATCATCGATTACATTTAATTTATCTGACACAATAAAACCTATTCCGTCACCACCTTTGTGGGATCTATTCTTACCAAACCATTTATATCCCTTGACTTCAATACCATCGTAATGTTCAAGAAAGGTTTCGGCCAAACCCATAACATCTATATTATCTTTATTCAACAGATCACTTATGTCATAAATTTTGTTCTTAACTCTGTTAACAGTCACCTACCTGGACAACCGATTCTTTAGAAATGCTTAGTCGCGCTAAAAGTCGATCGATACATGTTAAAATCAGCACAATTCAGAGACACACCTTTTTGCTATGAAATTAATTTTCTCGGTCAAATATAAAGCAATATATTTTTTTTCTTCAGTAATGTCAGTTAAAAACTTGGTGCTTGGATATACATTTTTTTTTAAATCCTGGTGTTAAAATTAAGCATCAAATTGTATCTTTTAGTGTGATATTTTTGATTTTTATAGGCCTTGAGTTCGCCTGCGAGCTTTTTACGGAATTGATTTTTAGCGTCTCAAACTAATATAGTTTGCTAAAGAAAGATATTTCCCACCTCTGTAAAGCACATCGTGTGGGTCTATATATTATAGTTTTGTCAGAGTTTCCGTTTTTATTTTACCCTGTTTCCCTTCATGCTCTGAAAATGTCAAACTCGGTGCTTTTATCTCGTGCGCAACCAGCAGAAATAGTCGATATTTTCATTGTTGTCATCCAGGGCAATTTTCCATTGAAAAGCAAAGATCATGAAGATTGCCCGACTAGCGATTTGGTAGCCCAAATCCCCAATTGGTAAATGAGGCCTGAGGTGAATTTTAAAATTTGCTCCCGTGATAGCCTGCAATTTCAATTTATATGCATTCCATGATTATGAAAACCATTTTGTCTGTCTGTGTGTTTGTTTACCTAGGTTAGTCAGTATTAAGAGACGCACGCTTGAGGTTCATGAAAATCCACGGTCCAAACCTAGAAAAATTAGCGTGTTATTATAGGGGATTTTAATCTTCTGTCCCTCCTATCTCCATGTGAATTTTGTATGACCTACCCCCCCCATCGCGGGTTGCCATTTTCATTACACCCTTCAGACTTGTGTTCGGGTTTCTGTAGAGATTCATCAGTGTTCGGGTTTGTTTTTAATTTGACATGTAGGCCTATATATAGGCCTAACCATATTTGTCATAATTAAGCGCTATACCTAAATGTATAGCTATGCTATATATTATTATGTAATATCATGTACATGTAGGCCTATAGGGTGGGGTGGGTGCAGAGGTGTGTAAGGTGGGATGTGGGGGTGTATGTAGGTAAACTTTGGTGTGGTAATCAACACACTTTAACCATGACTTTCAATGCAAGGCTTATTGTTGCCACAAATGTTTTTTTTTTCTTAAGTTTATTTATAGGTTTTTATAAATTTCCATGTTTAACCTGGTATTGTTTTGGCTGCTTCATTAGGGCCTATGACTTTCGGTGGGTTTCCAAAAGCAGTTTCAAACAAACACAAACAAAAGGCACCATACCCAGTCACCTTCATGACAATTGAAACACTACGTCAAGTATTAACATCCAAGTTATTCTGTTTTTTAGCTTGAACAGGTTTTTTTTTAAAACAAAAACCTGTTTAAGTTAACAATGAAAATGAATGGTTCTTATAAGGCACAATCTCTGATGAGGAACTCAAAGCGCGTAAAGCACGAAATTTACAAACAAACATAAAAACAATCAATTTATAAAGATGTTTAAAAACAAAAACCTGTTTAAGTTAACAATGATAATGAACGGTTCTTATAAGCCACAATCTCTGATGGTTCTTATAAGGACAATCTATTTCTGGCGTTTACGAAGGTTATTTCTTTGGAAGTGTGTTCCAAATAGTTTGCTTGATCATAAAACATACAGCGTAATATAATGTTTTGTAAAAGAAAGTTTTGTTTAAAATATTGCCCAATTGCATGTAAGCCTTCGGGCAAAGTTGTTTTGAGGAGAAGCAAATTTCAACACATTGGTCCGAATCACTCACGTGATGATGAAATATCCTCATCGTGCTATAAACATGATCAGTATAGGAGCGCTATTAGGCCTGGGAATTTCGTTGCTATATTGAAGTTCTGGCAACACTGTATCATGCCGGTATTCCTATTAAACCCAGGGATATCGATCCACAATGCTAGTATTATTAGCCTTATATTTCACGCGTTGATTTTGAAAAAATTTCAGCCGGTGAAAAAATGGTGAAATCAAAACGTAAATTCTGACAAAACTATGATATATCGCTCACGGTGATGTGCGTTAGAAAGTTGGGAAAAATCCTTCATTAGCGTACTATATAACTTTGAAAAGCTAAAAGGTTGATCCAAGAAAAGGCTCGCGGGCAGAGTTTAAGCCTATCAAAATCGAAAATCTTACACGAAATGACTGAATTTCACGCCTAAGTTTAACACTAGGATTTGAAAAAAAAAAAAAAATGTATCAAGCACTACAATTTGACCTGACATTTACTGAAAAATGAAAATGATTGCATTTCATTTGGCCGAGAAAATTAATTTTACATTGAAAAGGTGTAACTCAAAATTTAGCTCGTTTCAACACCAAATTCGATCGTTTGTATTGCCACATTAAATGACTGAGTGGGCCTTGCTAAACAAAAGAATCGGTTGTCCAGGCTGCTAACTGTTAACGTTATTAAACGCAAAATTACACCCGATAACAGGCCTATTACTAACACGTCTTTTCCCTTTACCTCGCCTGTGTCTTTTACCATGTTTACTAGTCTTATTACCTTCATATGACTTGTTGGTATGTGATATTACATCTTGAGTAATGTGATCACTACAAATAGGCATGTTATCAGTTCCAGAGACATCGTCTTCATTTACATGATAAAAATCAGTACATTTTACATAAGTTATATTTGAACGAGTGCATTCATCATACAAAACATTAAATGAATTTGAAACACCAATATCATTGCCGCCGAATACAAAATTAATACTTTCTCTGGCTTGTATACCAGAAGCGGCATCAGACACTTCTTTGCCTAAAGTCTAGAAATATTTACACATGTTCAGACTCTGTTTGTGACCAAAGGTACCGCATGAAAAACATTGTATGGGTTTTGAGTGCCTACAGTCTTTCCTCTGGTGATTTTCCTCTCCACAGAAATAGCATCCACGAGCACGACTTCTGGGAAACGCGCGATCACGATGTTCAACTGCATGCTCATGAAACTGATTATATTGTCCGCGTGAATATCCATTATTTATAGGCCTGTCGCGTCGGCCTTCTACGCGAATATGATCAAAACGACCATGGTAGGAAGATCCAGAATGTTTACGTTGATGTGTTGACTTGCGTTCAGTGTTTCCACGTTCAGACCGATTTCGTGAGGAAGGTTTGACGACGGTGTGTGTGGCATTAATGTTCATGAGAAGCGCTTTGGTCCCCACCTTTGAAAGATGAAGCTTACCACCATTGAGCATGTCCCGGTTAATTTCATCGTCTTTGGTAAACGTCTCGTCGTTATCCACAATTACACAGTTCGCTGTTTCCGCTGCTTTTTCTTTCAGACTCGCGTTTAGTTTCTTAACTCTTTCCTGGTGTTCTTTGTTGTCTCGTCTTGGGCATACTGTTGATATTATCTTAGTCGCGTTTGGAGCTCTTTTGGTGATGTCCTCTAAAGTTTCTTTGATAGTGTCAACAGCTGCTTTCACGTCCTCATCATTGGTGCAGTCATTCGTACCCGCGTGTATGATCACAGTTTTGTATGGCATAGGTTTGGAGGCAAGAGATGATCTTATGTCTTCCATTTTTGCGCCAGGAATGCACCTTACTTCAGTACTTGTCAGTCCTTTTTCGTTGATGTGTTTTATAATAGAGTCTCCAACAAGTAAAGTATCCATATGAGTATGATCGCGAGGTTTGTCATTCCTTATCTTCTGAATGTCTGCGGGTTGTGATGGTTTGTCTGCCGCCGGCGATGCTGATGCTGCACTCATATTCATAGCTAATTGCTCAGACAACGTTGATATCAAACTTGCTTGTTGTTCAATCGTTGTTTTCATAGATTCATTTTCAGCGACTTGATTTGCTAGTTGGCTTTGGAGGCTACCAATAGTCTTAGGTATGTTCTTAAATGAAGAGCAAAACCAAACGGCTCTGCGTCCACTGGTACTAATTCCAACACATTGCGGGTGAAATTCCCCTTGGCATAAACTACATGACACTGGTTTGCCTTTCACCGCTCCCTTGGTTAACTTGCAGGAAACAAGACAAGCGATAGTTTGCTCATTGACTGATGCTATAGGGTTTAAATTACGTAGTGGCGTAGCTTGTAAAGGTCTCTCAGCAAAAGTTGCAGGTGACAAGGTGTCCTTGTTGAGGGTGGTAATACGGCTCTGAACACAGTTTACAAGCTCATTCAGAATTGTTATGCTAGTGTTCGCGATAACAGTTGGGTCATGACCCAAAGGCAAGAGAGAAGCTAGTGTCCCTTGTATGGAGTTGCGGGTTGCATCTGCGTCGAAGGCACGGAGTTGTTGCAAGTTCATAGTTCCTATGGATTTTTCATGCGTCAGTTTAATCACTTTAGCAGCATCTTCCACGGTAATGATCTTGGTGGGTGCAGGTTTCGCAGTAGTGATCTTGTTGGGTGCAGGTTTTGCAGTTGTCTTTGGCTTTACAGCTGCCATCTTAGCTGCTCTTATCGCCTCACAATCATTACAGAGATAATAGTCACATTGTCTACTTGCCACATCTTTCTTAGTCTTTTTACAGTCATAGCATTGACGCATGATGCTTATTTCAGTAGATAGATGATATAGATGTAAATATTGATGCAAAAATATATAAAATCCAAAATGATATTGATGACAAATAGTCGGACGCAAAATATAAAATCCAATTCACAATATCCACATGTATAGTAATAAGCAGCAAAATCGATCGGTATACGGGAGCACAGCGTAGGCACGTCTTACCTCAACGGAAGTCTCTCGGACATTAAGTTTCTGTATTTTATTTATCAGATGAGTATGAATAAATTTACATATTGTATAAGAACGAGTGGGATATCTGTTTTCAAGAATATTAGGAATTATACGCATACACCTAATGCTTTATAAAATGATAGGTAAAGAAACCCGGGTATTCGTAGGTAACATGAGCGATTAAAGAATGTCTATATTGAGTTTAGAGGTTCACATTTTGCTATTATGATAATGAATGAATAAAATGGTAGTTTTTAGATCTCTTTCAGATGGTACGTCTAAATGAATAAGTGCTTTTACCTTAGATCAAAATTTTTTTGATGCTTTTAGCAAGATTTTGAACACTTCATTTTGATATAGAAGTAGTTAAACAGCAAATTTACATAATAAATTATTGTTGAATGAATCCGTATATGGATAATAATATTGTCCGGGGGTACCGCTTAAAGTTTTGACAATTAATTTCCATTGGTAGGGACACTTTATTACACATATCATGTATTATGCTGTATTCGTAAGTAACATTTCAGTATTTGTAGGTAAGAATTAAACTTTTGGTGGATATCGCAATCAAATCTTCATTTTATAAAGCACTTTAAATGTATTATTTTCTTTATGTGCGTTTATTGATACTTGAGACCCTATCATGTATATTTAATGTCGGTTCACAGCGGTTGAAAGAGGATTGAAGTAAGAAACAAAGGCACTAAAGTGACTTTAATTTGCTTAATTGCACACAAATCGCTTAAAACCGTTATTGCAGACTTGTGAAGTCCATCTTGGAGCCAGTTACATCGTGTGGCTTTTCGTTTGATAGCAACTATAATTAGCTTTATACTAGGGTCCAACACTGTGTTGTCTAGATCATGATACAAAGAGGAAAGTCGTTTTTGTCCATGGTATTCGTAGGTAAATTTAGCAAAAACGTCAAAAGTTACCTTCGAATAAAAAAATTTGGACACAAATAACTCAGAAACCAGAAGATTGGTAAACGTTTAAAACGAAACACACATGACAGCTGACAAATCCAAGTATTTATCCCTTCTAATCTTCTTTGAATCTGATTTTTCTTTCAAATGAGCAGACCGTCGTCTATTTCAGTACATATTTTTCAACAATTAAGCCGTATTAAGTTTGTGCATGGTGGACATGTATGTGAATTCGCAACTTTCATTGACATATGATTTGATAGCAAACATGCAGGCCTTCGTTCTGTACCAATATGGGCATTGGAATGAATGGCGGTGTTTCACAATACTCTCATGATGTCAAATTGTATTCGTAGGTAACATTCGGTTACCGAAATTTACCTACGAATACTTCCTTTATTGTTGACATCTCAGAAATATCTAAACGCAGGCTATTGAAACTTGGTAGAAATAAAGAGGTACCCTGCACCTATTGCTTAGCTATTGTTTACTATTCTCTCAGTTTGTGGAAAGGACACAGCTTTTAACATGTATTCGGAGGTAATGCATAGTTTTTACCAAACCTACCTTTGTGCCATTTAGAATTTCTGGCAGCTAAACACAATAATAAAGATGTCCGAATGCAATGCATTTTAGTATTGGACATATCAAAGCTTGTATCAATTGCGCATTTATTAGTGATTTCCATTATATATATATATATATATTTTAGTGCTATAAAATTGTATTCGTAGGTAATGTAAAAAATACCACTCAAAAAATTATCACAAAACGTTCATAATTATGTACAAATATGTGAAAAATCGAACAGGCAATCTTTGAATCTTTGAACCTTTCAGGAAATCAATTTAGATTCAATCCGATGACTTCTTTTCATGATGTTTTTAAAAATACTTTAAGAAATATTTGGAAAAAAATGGGTAAAAATAGCATGTTTTGGGGTCTCTGTGTCTAAGTTTTTCACAGAAGGGGGTCTTATTATAATTATATGGCGCGAAGCGTATAACCAAGGCGAATAAATACAATACAAAAACGAATGTTAATTGATTAATACTTTTAAGTTATGGCCCTGAACTTGCCGTGTACACTTTTCGTTGGATTCGACCATATATCTAAAGTCTGCACAAAAAGTAACTCAGCTGTTATAAATACGCATATAGATTCAAAACTAATAATTGTTCAACATAGCGAGAAGGATGATTTATTCACGCGCATTTTGATACCCCATTCGTCAAATGCTGTCAATATTAACAACACAGTAGTGCTTTTACAGAAAAATACCCGAATTTAAAAGTTAGCGATCAATTCAACAATTGTTATAATGCCAGCACTGTAAACACGTTAAACCCGCCAACTTGAGGAATGAAGTTAGAAACCACAAACTTTAACGTCTAGAGGATTATAGAGGATTATGTATTCAAAACCACTCTGCCATTAAAGCCGCTTGAAGTTAAAGTTAACGCGAGAATCTATAGTGTGCCGTACATTATGATGAAATACGTCATAATTTAGAACAATAGTTTGCCTATTTCCTCATAGACTACATAATTACCACCAGGTTACAGCCCATCAAACATGAGTTTACTTCTTGTTGACTCAGCCTGTATGTTGCACAATAGATCATGTACTAATATTGTTCTTTTTATACCTTCTTTCTAGACCCGGAAACGTTAAAAATTGGATATTTCTTATAAGAAAATGACAAATCTAAAAGTTTGGGATGTAAAAAACACGTTTTCAGTGCTTCCAAATAGAGATTCAGTTTTCAGTGTTTCTAGATGATCTGAGAAACTGCACTGAAATGTTGGTGCAGTGTACAGCCTGTCTCAAAAAAAATTGTGCAAGTGGAAGGCGCCATCTTTGGCAATTAGAAAATACAGTTGTGATATGATGCTTTCATCAACGTCACGGGAACCGTCGTAACTTTTAAACACGGTTTGTTTCATTCATTTTGGTTTTGGCAATCCAGAGATCTGCTTCACTCAATGAGGTAGAAAGGATAGAGTACCCTGCTCGCCGAATCTGTGAAGCAGGTTTGGGTCCCGGTTTGGGTGCTGTATAGATCACAAAGTTGAACAAATCATGTATTAAAACGCATTAAATTTCCCAGTATACCATTGTCTTTATCAAAAAATTGCTGAACTATAAAGGCAAACACGCCTGAATCTGGTATTTCATCAGTGTTGCCACGCTAAACAACTCTACCACTTTACGAAATTTCGCCTTCAGTGGTCATGGTGGTAGAGTTGTTTAGCGTCCGCATGGCAACGGGCGAATGAACTAGATTTAGGAGCGTGCCTGCCTTATTAATCCATACATGCTAGAGTAAATTCAGTTTCCATTTTAGTTGTATTTGATGCTGATTTTGTTAGGTCCCTTCATTTCATAATGGCGTATTCAGTGTGTGATTGTCAATGAAACGGCAACGTACCAGTTCGAGCTCAGCGATCTATGTTTTTCTACGTCATTGGCTTCACTAAACACAAATGTATGAAAACCCTTTTGTGCCACTTTTTAGGAAGTTGAATACAATGTTATACCATACCACTCAATAGGGTTAAGCCGATTACGCTATTCAACGCGACTTATCACTTGAATGGATTTAATCCTCACCTCACCTCACCAGGCTGTGTTCGACCATTGTTGGACGTAGCCCTCTTCATGATTCTTCCACTGTTCTCTGTCTCTTGCATTTCTTGTCCATGTAGGTCCCATGTAGGCAGTAATGTCATCACGCCACCTCCTCTTCTGTCTTCCTCTTGATCTTTTCCCTGTTCTTGGTTGCCATTCTGTAAGCCGTTTAGTCCATCTGTTATCTTCCCTTCGTGCAAGGTGACCTGCCAATCTCCATTTCGCTTCTTTGAGTTTCACCACAATGTCTTTGACTTGAGTTTGACGTCTTATTTTAGTGTTCTTAATTTTATCCCTTAAGGTAATGTGAAGCATCTTCCTTTCCATTGCTCGTTGGGCTGTTTGTAATTTCTGTTCCAGGTACTTGGTTGTTGTCCATGTTTCTGCCCCCTATGTCATTGTTGGCAATACACACTGGTTGAACATTCTACTTCTCAGATACATTGGTAACTTTTTGTCACATAGAATGTCCTTGAATCTTCCAAAGCAACTCCAACCTGCCTTTATTCTGATCAAAGCTTCTTCCCTGGTGTTGTCCTCCATCTTCACTGTTTGGCCGAGATATTTGTAACCATCCACCTTTTCGATAACATCGCCTTCAACTTCAATGACATCCTCTGACTGGTAGTTTGTCATATATTTTGTTTTGCCCTTGTGTATGTTCAGTCCAATCTTTACTTCCTTTATTCAGATCATTTAACTGGACCTCCATATCCTTTACTGATCTTGTCACCAAAGCTAGTTTATGATCGTTATGCGACAATATCGATCATCTATTTTAAAATTTAATTTAAAGAGACGCCCAGGTGACCCGTACCGGAAATGTATGGTATTAGTGCCCTTTTGCATCGGTCACATGATCTTCGATTGCGTCATTGTGTTTCCGAGTTCAAGTTGATTTACTAGCGAAAACCTGATCGAATTCCCTCATTTCCTTCCAAAATTTATGTATTTTTTCTGATCATGATTAGTAATACTGGCGGGTGTCTGCGGGACTTTTAAACCAGTGGAAATGATTTGGAAAGGTTATTAAGGGTAGACAGGGTATTGTTGGTCGAAGCAGCCAAAAAATCAATTTTTATTGTCAAAATCAATATATTAGTGAAAAATAACACTTTGATGTTTTGCAAAAGTTCATTCTACAAATCATATACTTTGAAAACTTGCTTAATGTATTGTTGTTAATGAGTTATGTACATTTTACAAAAGTGTTGTTGTTTTAGCCCTCTTTACAACATAACTCAAGAACCACAGGACCTATAAAAGCATTTCTGTGATATTTGAATTCTTCTACACGCTCGCAAGGAAATGAGCAATGCAGTTTTTGCCGAAACTCACTACCTTTCGCAAGATGTTGTGAACTACCAAATCGCAACACTTTAAAATTGTGTATTACCTTAAGACTGGCAATGTTGTTTATATGATCCGCCAAGCTTGGCCATAAGAAATATTGGCGTTATAAAATTACCGGAAGTAAATTGTTTTCCTTTGTTTATGGTCACGGCCACAATGCTTTGTTGGTAAAAATGACGTCATTCTGCTTAGAAGTCGCGATAACGGTGGTTCATAACCGGCCAAGCTCAATAGATAAGAAGCTTAGCAAATCGATACTGCACCATTCATACCTGATTGCTCAGTATCGACTCATAACGATCATAGTACAAAGGAACTGGGCTCGTGAATTCTCTTTCTATTAATACCTACCATGGTTATACCTGTACAGTACAGTTAATAAAAGAACATTCATTTGTAGGATTAGAAATGATTATGTAACAATAATATTGCTCAGTATAATTGCATTGAAGACGAGAGCAGCAAGATACATAGCTACAGGTGAGGCACGCAGAAGGAATGGGGCTCTGAATGACCCATGTAAAACGAACAATAATTGTTAAAGACCAAACTGTAAAATGGACTAAATCGATGATTTCAAGCAATGTCGGATCAGGGATTTGATGAAATTTCAATGAATTTTAAATCTTTAGTGTAAAATTTCAAACCTATAATTATGATATGCAATGTTTCTTTGACATGATTTTAATTTTACAGAGTGTTCAATATTTGTTTGTCTTTTATCATGTTTTGAGTGACAAAGAGAACAGTATTTACCATGATAAAATCATTGACATAGTACATGTATTTAATTTTACAGCAGAATGTGAAATATGTATATGTGACGTGTCATGTCAAAAGGACACACTTTTGGGCAGGTTATCAATTTTGAGGATTTTACATATCTTAACTAAAGAGATATTTTGCTCCACAACGCCGTTTTCCACAATGAAATTAAACATTCCCAAGCGAAGATATTGAGTTCGTAAGTTATGGTATTTTAAGATTGGAAATTGAGATATCGGCCTTTAAAAATATTATTGATAATGTTGAGAGTAGGAATTACCTTGAAAAATATCTCAAAAAATACAAGATGGCAGTTATATTCCGGTCTGAAACTATCAGGCAATATTTTTAACATTAATAACATCACAAATTCGCAACAAACCCAAATTGTGAAAAAATCGCCCGGGCAGATTTTTGGCTATTTCTCCATTTACGATCCTGCCCAAAAGTGTCTCCTTTTGACATGACACGTAACTAACCCCCTTAAATAATGGCCACTATTCAAAAGGGGCTATTGTATTACAATTCTGTAAAATGCGGTGGAAGCAGAATTAATTTCTGCGCATTTTGACACCTCATTTGATACGATAGCCCAGAAAACAATAAAACACCGGTCAATTTAATGTACTGAGGTCCATATTTGAAGTAGCACTTGCATACACATTTTGCAATACAAAAACACTTAGATATCATTACACAGATTTTCTTCCATTACAATGAATACAAAATCAATGCAATTTACCGCAACCTTCAAAACTTGGGTTACATTGATTTAAATGTTTGTTGTGACGTCAATATTTAGTCAATTGCTACAAATGAGATGTCAAAATGTGCAGAAATAAATTTTTCAGATTTGTAATACTATTGCCAGTTTTTGAATAATGGTCATTATTTAAGGGGGTTTAGTTACTTTTTTTGAGATGTTTACATACAAGTACTTCACATATACTTTTGGTACTTATATAAGGAAAAAAAAGCTATTCCCGACCGAGTGATCTATGGACAAGCAAACAATTTTTTTGGCCTAACAAAAGTGCATGAGCTTACAACTAACATACCAACGCGAAGTCGTGAAAATTGAACAGATTTAATGAATTCTTAAGATCCTGAGTTGTCTTAACTATTTCTTCATTTTTATATCTTTACAACTTCATGTCATTAACCGTGTGATTCATTTTAATCTTATTCACGAATCTTGAATACGTTCATGTGAAAGGTAATTATGAAGACACAAAATATGTCAGACACTAGGATCCACTACATGCTCATCTATCCGGGTACAGTTCTTTAACCCCGATACATTTGTACATTCATTGAATGACCTTTGAAAATTTGTGTACAAAAACTCATACTCTGCAACTAGAGGGCATATTTTGCACTACGACTGTTTTATTGAGGTTATTGAACTATGCCACTTGAATGAGGCCATTGTGGTCCATAGTCAGAAAATCTCATCCGATTTCCTTGCCTCGTTGACTTCATTCACCAAATCAGTTTTAATATATAGCTTTATCATAAATCCAAGGATTTTTGTGTGGAGGGAGATGAACTTATCAAGTCTTTGCCATTCTAAATATGTATACTTTTATATACTTTAGACCAACAATTTAGCAGTTATGAGGCCCAAAAGTTTCCATAATTCCAGGGTTCAGACCAACCTTAATTTGCCAGTTCTTTTGTTCCTTTTGTTTTAAATTAAAAGCACGCATACATTTGCCATTCATCATGTTCATCACTCTCAAACTACATGTCTTGTCCGAGGATTGTTGAATAGGCCAGTTTCTCAATGTCAAAACTGGACCTTCGTCTATTATTAAATGCCTATAACTTTCAATGGGCTGTCATAATGTGACCGGTTAGATAGTGCATCTATTAAACAAATAATTTTTCCCAAATATGGTTTAGTTTTAATAAAAAATCCCTTTAAAAGGGATGTGCTGGGACATGGTTGTTAACAATGAGTAACTTCATATTTCTTTTTTGACAGAAAAATTCAAAATAATTTGAAGTGCAAAGATTCGGTTGGTTCAAACCTCAAAATCAGGCACTTTTCCCCGATACTTTTATGCTCTTTGCGTCGTTACTCCTCCTCATGTTTAAGTTCACCAGCTTAAAACCCAATACGAACGATTTTAAAATTTGACCCCTAGATGACCTATGACCTCAAAACATTTTCACTCACTTGATGCTTTCCCTTTTATATAGAGATTATTATCACCAGGTAATGTTTGACATTGAAATTTACTTTTACAAAGGAGAGCAGTTTCCGCATTTACATCGCGTATTCAAGATTGACCACAATTGACCCCTAGATGCCCTTTGACCTCAAATATCTCAACTCACGTGTTGTCCCCTTACTCAAATATTATTATCACCAGGTTTGGATGGCATGAGTTGGAAGCAGACACTGATAGGGTACAAACACGTACCGTGCACATACATCCCACATGCAACGGAGTGCCAAGTGGTCTTGTGGCCTAAAAAACAACCGACGTTCACATCTTATAGTATAGAATAATACATAGCACTTTTTGTTTTTGAGGATTTAAGCATACAAAGTAACAAGCAAAATTTCAAGTAACAAGAGAAATATTATAAAGCCAAGAAGTGAATGTTTACTGATAATACTCGTAATAACAAAATCCAATCATTACGTATGCCATATACTTCATTCTAGTTGTGACATTTGTGTCATAAAAATAGACCCATATATTTGAAGGTGATGTGTGCATCAATAGCTTTTTGATCACCGTGGTTACCAGGAAATGTTCACAGGTCTATCTTATTTCCAATATTCAGTGATCTTGTTTATTTATTAACACAGGTCTTCGATGTGAGAGATGCAACTTTTACCATGTTTACTGCATGTGTCATGGTTAAACATGTTGCATGTAATTGAAAATTATCCAACACACATTTAATAACAGAACATGAACAGATTAAGGAACATGTGTAAATTGAATATGTCATCATTGCTCAGCTATCACCAGCGATATTGGATCAAAGACCATACGACACAGATGCTGAACTCCAACAAAGCATGTATGGTACCCGGTGTGTCTGCCCCCGGGGGGGGGGGCACTCAACTTTGGAAGTGACGGTATGTGCCTCCTCTTTTGAAGTCGACTATACCCGATGACCCCCTTTTTTAAAAGCCATACCCGATGACCCCCTTTTTTTAGTTGCGGCTACCCAATGACCCCCTTTTTTGGTTGCGGCTACCCAATGACCCCCTTTTTTCTAGAATAGCATCATCAAAATGCAACAAAAAAATACTGAAACTGTCAAATTTTGCTCCATTTTTTCAAAATTATGCCGAAATTTGCATGTAATTTTTTCATTCTTATGTATTATATTACAGTGCTGTGCTTGAGTGCTGTGTTTGCAAACACAGCACGGAATTTTTTTAAATTCTTATGTATTATATTATAGTGCTGTGTTTGAGTGCTGTGTTTGCAAACACAGCACGGAATTTTTTCATTCTTATGTATTATATTATAGTGCTGTGTTTTAGTGCTGTGTTTGCAAACACAGCATGACATTTTCATTCTTATGTATTATATTATAGTGCTGTGTTTGAGTGCTGTGTTTGCAAACACAGCACTGAATTTTTCCATTCTTATGTATTATATTATAGTGCTGTGTTTGAGTGCTGTGTTTGCAAACACAGCACTGATTTTTTTCATTCTTATGTATTATATTATAGTGCTGTGTTTGAGTGCTGTGTTTGCAAACAGAGCACGGATTTTTTTATTCTTATGTATTATATTATATATAGTGCTGTGTTTGAGTGCTGTGTTTGCAAACATAGCACTGATTTTTTCATTCTTATGTATTATATTATAGTGCTGTGTTTGAGTGCTGTGTTTGCAAACACAGCATGGAATTTTTTTATTCTTATGTATTATATTATAGTGCTGTGTTTTAGTGCTGTGTTTGCAAACACAGCAAAGAATTTTTTAATTCTTATGTATTATATTGACTGCAAACACAGCACGGAATTTTGTCATTCTTATGTATTACATTATAGTGGTGTATATTCTATTATTCTGCTGTGTTTTCGTGCTGTGTTTGGAAACACAGCACTTTTTCCATTCCCTAAATCGTGCAGTGTATCATTATAATGATTTTTCTAGGGAAGAGTAGAAGATGATCAAATGCAAGAGAAATGATGAGGAGGTTCTCAGAAGGCCTGTGTTTAGAACCCCCTGGCCTAACCTAAATTAAGTTTGAAAACAACAGCAAACTATACTGCAACTTGAAGTCAACATACAGCGCACCCCACTCATACCCTGTCAAAAACCAAAAAGGCTAATGTCTGTGAATATGCAAGAAACTAGATGAACCATGATAAATTTAATTGTAGGCCTACATTAACCATTGAAACGGATTACCATACACAATGAGAGTTACTTTAAGCCGTACAAGGAAGTTAGATAAATCACGAAATATAATTAAGAATAATATTATCTTTATAAAATTGAAGACATAGATTTCAATCCTTTCAGAAAATCTCATCATCCGATTATAATTGTCAGACATTCCAAGGATAATCGTTTCAGTCAGGTGGTTTCCTTTCCGGGCTATTGTCTTAATTCTTTTGTCCATCAAAAAGATTAATAATCCAAGTATCCACTAGATTTACACATCGGAGATAAATTTGAATATTAAGGCGAGTCAGAGACTTCAAGTCATATTTTTCCAGTTTTGATTATTTTGCTTTAATAGGCCAACAGTATGATTAAAGTAAGTGAGTCTAGGAAACCACTGGTCACTTTTATATTTATATATAAATGTATAAATATGTAGACCTATAGGAATACCATTCAAGAAGAAGATACTAAAATTTTTGGTCGTTCCAGAAAGCTTACAAATTATCGCATCTGCACATTAAAAATACTTATTTTAACGCTCTTGAAATGTTTAAAGTTCATAATATGATAAAGTTTAATCAGTACCTTTTGCAAAATAATTGGAACAACAGGATCAGGAACATATTTCAAAAAGTCGTCCGAGGTGGGGGATATTTAAACATCCTGCTTTGTTTATACGTTGTCGATCAGTGCTTGTTTGTTTATTTGTTGTTGTTTTTTTAGTAAATTGTTTTTAAACGTTATTGACTAGATCGAGTGAAGATTTCATAAATGAGATTCTCCCCTCCCTGTGATGGTATTCATATTTTCTTTTTAAATATGTGTATGTTTTTATACATATATACCGTGTGCAATAAGTTCGTTCCGCCCCCATCCCAAAGCATCTTTAATGTATTTAAAAGCAAACTCAAACAATAACGTTTAGGCTATATTTTGTTATTTGTTATTTTGTTACATTAGTAGAGACGTTAAACCAATTTATTTGAAGTCATAGTATCCCTGGTGGTCAATCACCATGATCACCTTCAAAACACGCTTTCCCCAGTCACCACCCACTAATGGCACAAAAAGTTCCTTATTCTTGTCTAGGCTTGGCCATACATTCTGGACTCTATCTGTAAGTTGTGTTATGATTTTACAATAAGGAGTTTCACAAAAACCTTTCCTTTAGAATAGACCACAATATCTCTACTGGGTTAAGACCTTTCTTCATCCATTCTCTAGCAATTTCCCTCTCCTTGAACAAGCCACTGTCGGATTTGTTTGGACGCCATCTTTAAATTCTCTGAGGTTTGTGGTTATCTAAATTCCTCAAAACACACATCTGTCTACACTACAAAAAATGCAAAATGCCTGGAGAATTTTTGCACCATGCATGCCTTAAGGGCTGGGGTATGAACGTTTGGACAGTATTTATTGTGGGACATTAGAGCACATCAGACATATCGAATTGCATTCTGAATACGAAGAATGTCATTCTGATATCAAATAATTTTGATTTTTTGAAATTCGCAATTCAATACACATTTTATGGCAAATCATTAAAAATTGATATTTTTGATATTTAACAGTACTTGAAGTAAACTTTATAAATCTGATGATTTATACCTAAAGTTTATGTAGGTGGGATGAAAAGCCGACGATCAATTCAAAATTTTGACCTTTCGTATTGAAGATATGGATTTTTTTCCCAAAACACCAAAAAAATTAGGTCTTTTTGGGAAAAAATCCATATCTTCAATATGAAAGGTCAAAATTTTCAATTGACTGTCGGCTTTTCCTCCCTGCTACATACACTTTAAGAATATGTCATTAGATTTATATAATTTACTTCGAGGACTGTTATATATCAAAAATTTGAAAAATATCAAATTTTTATAATTTGTCATAAAATTTGTATTATATTGTGATTTTCAAAAATGAAAAATTATTTGATATCAGAAAGACATGCTTCGTATTCAGAATGCAATTCGATAGGTCTGAGGTGCTCTCATATCCCACAAAAAATACTGTCGAAACGCAATAAACGCTCATTTTAGATCCCTTAAGAACATTCATAGCAAGTAATCCTGAGGGCAAAAGCTGATGGGGCTCTAACTATAGTGATGATATGCTTGGAACAAACCGGACATTAGGGCGGAACGAACTTTTTGCACACCGTATAGAACAATTATATAAAAAGACGTATCGGTGTGCTATTGTTAGTGTATTGGAGTATTTCTTTAAACAATATTAATAGGTGCGAAAGAGCTTATGCAAATATTGGCGGAATAGTAGATTTATGACACAAATGAAAGTGTAATGGCCGAGATGCACTAAAATGCAAAAGTTGCGGTGTTATTTTACATACATGTACTAGTAAAATACAATTTTGTATACAATTATAAAAGCTCGGTATTATATAATTTTGGAAAAACGTAAGTTCAGCGCAATTACAAATAAAATATTGTATTCATTGTATTTTTAAGTGTAAAATGGTTTCATAATTTGTTCATGATAATGTTCTTTTTCCTATCACTTAATTTAGAAACAGCCGTTATTTTACTCAATAAACTGTAGATTACATGTTTTGTACGAATCCACACTTCTCTGTACGAATCGACACTGAACTGTAGATTCGTGCAGAAAAGTGTTGTTTCGTAGAAAATAATTTACAGTTTATTGAATAGACTGACGTCACAGCAATGGTTTAATTAACTGCAGATGGTTTAGCAGCCCAAGTGGTAAAACTGGATAAATATGACTGCCACCCCACTCGCCTTAATTGAAAAGTGTCACGCTTTATTGAATAGCGGCATGGGCAGTGACGTTCTGGCTGTATAATAAAGACCGATTATCATCTGATCGTCCCACCTGGTCTCACCTTTGCTGAAGAACAGTTTCGTGAGCTTACGTTGTATGCACTGTGGAATCAATTGACCTGAATCAGCATCAGTAGTTGAGCTTTGCGACGCCTTCCAGGTTTTCTGACAATCATTTGTCCCAATCTGAGTTTTGCAGTGCAACTAAACAAGTAAGTGGCCTAGAATGTTTTGTTTTTCTTTTTATATAGTATTGTAATATTAATTACAACTTTCATTTCAGTTCAGCGTATTGAAATCTGTTTTACTTACAGACACCTTCAGTGATTTGCTCATCCCGACGATCGAAAAAATAATCAATTAGCAATATAAATTAGCTACACGTATTTGAATGGACCTCAGCTTTGTCAATATTGCTGTTTTCCTCATTTTTGCCGTTTTTTTTTATTTCCGGAATATCTAATGACAATTTTAATGACTTATCCTTCACTTTTAGACAATTTATTAAAAAAAATGTAATTTTTTGCACCTTAGCTGGAATCACTTAAATGGCCTTTAAGGATTTGGAAAGAAACGCATAACGTGTAAAAGACGTATAAACTTGTTCTCTAAAATCAAGTGTCCCCAGCCATGCCAGCAATGATTATCCCAGTGAGAGAAATGCTGAGTGCTTTGCATTTAGCTTTACATGATTTTTTGTGTTTATATAAATTGTCAGAATCCGTTTTAAAATCCTTCATTTTCATCCATTTTACGCACCATGTTCACAAGAGCAAAGACGCGTTCCATGTTTTTTTTTTCAAATGTATGCCCTGTATAAAACCACGTCGAGTGATTGATAACTCCTTTTTTGTATTGCGCTACAAACCAATCAAAGAAATATTGTCACCATCTATTAGAACCAAATACAGTACGTACTGATCAAATTTTAGGACTCGTTTTTTTTTTGGATTTTTTATTACAGAATCTTTCATGACAAAAACCTGTTTTATTGCTCGAGAAACACTAGCCACGAATGCCTCGAGCATTCGTGGCTAGTGTTTCTCGAGCAACTGTTTTATTATATTATTGATATCTTGATTACGGAACGTTAATTTAGATTTAGATTTTAATCTTAACTATCTGGCACTCGCTATTCCATTTCATTTTTACTCCAAATTGAAGCTAGTATTAAAAAAAAAAAACACCCAAGGTTTCTTGCCATCGGTGCCGATTTGCTTGTTTATTCTAAGAGCCATTTGTCTGTTTATTCTTAGAGCCATTGTGCGGACGTGATTGCAATCACTGATATTGCATCAAATTACATAATAGCCGTTTTGAAGTTAAAAAAGCAATTGCGTAAGTTGATGCGGAGCCGAATGGTTAGGGCGCTGGACTAGCTATGAATCTCCGATTTGAATCATTTTTGTGGGTTCGAGTGTGTGGTTGAATTTATTTTTCCCTCTTTTTCTCATTTTTCTGCAAACACCGTGTACTTTCATTCTGGACAAAAGTAAGTCCACTTTTTTGAAAACTTCAAAGAAAATACAGTGTGCTGCAAAAATGATTTGAATATACATATTCAAAGCCACTTTTCTCTTTTGTTTTCCACTCTTTTTTTTTTTTTTCCAAATTCGATTCAAAATATCGGTTGTTGTATTTGTTATTGTTGTAGTTATTGTTGTATATTATTGCGCAATCAGGGTAATATCCGCATCGATATCGTGAATCGAAACAGATATCAAGGCTAATTTAAAATCAACACATTTTCCAGACGGTGGCTGAAGTGTCAATAGATTTTAAAATTTAGACAATCCGATAAAAAAATGTCGAAAAGGGCGTTTGCTCCCCAGCATCAGGCCCGTTGCCGCTCCTCATGACCCCCTCATATATACCTCCCCCTGGATGACACACGAGCTACGCAAGTTTCATGTCTTGAGCATGTGTATCGATTTTCTATTATAGGTACGCCCCGGTACGCTTGAGTTCATGCTCTGCATGGCTGTTTGACAAAGTACCAAAATCTGAATTTTGGTGATTTTTACGATCGTCCGGATGAGCAAATCACTGAATGGGCCTTTAATTCGATTATTACATAACTTTGGCAGTGAACAGTGGCTGTATGCTGAAGATTACACTGCAATAACAATTGAGTTAGTACTTATACACTAATATACGCAAAATAACGGATAAGCTGGTTCCCTTAAAACACGCTATGAGTTCAAAATATAATGCGAAATGCGGTTTTGTTCATATTATGTATTTTTAAAAATTTTATTTCTAATTATAAACTTGACAAAGCTCGTAATTGTTTTGTTTCTTTCCTATCTTCAGATACACTTTGTTACCAATCACACAACATGAAGTGGTTTGTCATTGCGTACGTGGTCTTTTTTTCTGCCGTTATTATAAATTCAGTTTGGGGTGAGTAAAACAAAAGTCGATCTGTATTCGTAGTAATGGTAGTAAAGGTAACAGGATTAATTACCATAGCGATAGGGGAAAACAATTTTGAATGTGTTGCCCTTGATTAGACGTACGCTGTAATACACTTATCAAATGCAACCCCAGCCCCTGGGGACCCGGGGATGGCCGGGTCGTGGGCCGTGGATTTTGGGTTTAAAAGTTCAAGTCCCGGGTAAACACCTGGCCAGTCCCGGACCCACCCGGGCAAAACGCTCAGCCACTCCCCGGCCCCCCGGGGCGAATATCTGATGCAAACCGATGCAAACCCCGAGTATTCCCCGGCCCAAGTTCCCGGCCCTGAGAATCATAGGCTTGGATCTTAATATGGTTTTAATATTATTGTGGCAATCTTGTCATGCGGGCTCAAATTTCGACTGCCGAGCTCTGGACACGCTGGGTGGATTCAAAGGCTTCAAAATATAGGTCTACATGTGTGTCCCATTGCAAATACGTCAGTTACTCACCATGTTGCGGAACATCTAAAAACGATAAACGAAATTAGGTTACCTAGATTCTCGTCAATAGCGCAGAGCAGCATAATTATTTCCTCTCCTTCCTATATTAGGTTTAGGCCTATATACTTGCTCAACTGTTTGAGTATCAACGCACGGGCTTCAACGTGCACCGTTTACCTATAGGCATGGAATCTAAAAATTTGATATAGGCCTACCCTTTTGGTTTGGAATAGATCAAAGTACATCTGATGTCTATGTTTGGAAATCGCAATGTCTCTAGTAAGTATTGTTAAACGCTCCAACATGAAAATGTAATATAGTTTTAAAATCTGTATATTAACACAAGATATTGAATTCAATTTTTATATCATGTATGTAGCCATGTAGCAGTCGATCGCAGATGTCATAGATTCTTTTATTATCACGGTCAGTTTTGTTTTTGAGTGTAGGCCTAATAATTTAAAACTTTACTCTCGGCAGGTGGTTAAAAACTAATACATTTGGCATAAATAAGCGTACAGCAGGCCCTCGTTTGCACATGCATATCCAAAAGCCAGTGTGGTCTGGTTAACCATGCTAACTTTCGAGTCCCGCTAAATAACAGATACATGGCCTACTGCAAAATTTTGAAAAACCAGCCAAGATTTTGTTTTTGGAATGGATTATGAACAGTAACATTAATTTGGCGACTCAGTGGATTATTAGTATATCCACGGCGCAAGTACGGCTAAGTGAAAGGATTCCCCGGTCCATAAATGCGGGCATCCTTACTATCAAACCATGACCATGTCATGCATGTTCACGGCCCATTTTACTGGTTGGAAAACCCCGGGTAAGTTACGACATAATCCCGGCCCTCGCCTGGGTAAAGTCCCGGCCCAATTTCCCGGGGTTTTGGCCGACGTCAATTCTTATACCAGTCCCGGCCAACACCCGGCTCCCCCCGGGACACTTTTTGAATCAAATCCCGGGTCACATGATGTCAAGTCCCGGACCATCCCCGGGTCCCCAGGGGCCGGGGTTGCATTTGATATGTGCATAACTCTGCAACCATTGATTATCAAAGAATAGGCATCAAGGCCATGAAAACATGAAAGTTTAACGAATCGACCTGCCGAAGAGAGTAGAAAGGCCATCAATTGCGGTCACGACGGGCGGAAATGGGGTCAACTATTATGATCCCATCAGGCAACAGTGATTTGTTTTTCCAAGAATGTCTTCTAATTTAATAAGGGAATGACTTCCTATCACAATGTCGAAATTAGGATTTCATATCAATAATACGAAGGAAATAAGTGACAGGCATGACATGTAAGAAAATTAATAACAATACGCTATTTACATAAGAATGTGGACACATGCAAATTAGCTATTGTTATATCCTGATTCCCTTATCCATGGTACAGCCTACTTATAGTGAAGAATTATTTCCCCTATCCGCCACTGGGACATGGGAATAAAGAAAATGCGTGGGAAAAAAGAAAAGAAAGGAAGCCCTAAGAAAGAAATACAAATCAACACAGAGAGTAGAAAAGAGGAAAGTAGAAAGAGGAAAATCACATAACCTTATCCATGGTACAGCCTACTTATAGTGAAGAATTATTTCCTCTATCCGCCACTGGGACAAGGGAATAAAGAAAATGCGTGGGAAAAAAGAAAAGAAAGGAAGCCCTAAGAAAGAAATACAAATCAACACAGAGAGTAGAAAAGAGGAAAGTAGAAAGAGGAAAATCACATAACAAGCAACGCGTCGGACAGAAACAAGAGAATAAATAAAATACATTATACAGAACAAGCCGCGAAAAAACTAGTAACAATCTTCGAAAAAGTACTTGGAACGTTAGGCACACTCTGCCGAAATTCCATGCTGAGAATTTCTTATGATCATGGAAATGACGTATATTGTGTACAAAACATGACATCTACAACAATGATCTACCATTCCCCTCTCCCCAGCAATCAATGTTGGAGCACAATGGGAAACTGCTGACAACATTGGCCTTTTTTCAACATTGCACGGGGGTGAGGTGGTGACAGTGTTCCGTTTTTTACACGCAATCGTTCCAAGACTTATTTCGAGGATTGTAGGGGGGGCTGATGCAAAAATGTCATCGCAAAAAGATCTCGGGGCCCCCTTTACAGACCTCAATAATTTCAGGCCCCCCTTTTTGACATGAAAATTATTGGTCAACCCCATAGAAAAGCATATAAACTTTTTTTCAGGCCCCCCCCCTTTGGAGGGTCAAAAATTTTCGGGGCCCCCCTTTTTTGGATCAGGCCCCCCCTTACAAGTGTTTGTGAACGGTCCCTAATGATTAATGAGTGGCGTAGCCATGCATGACTTTTCTTCAGTGGGTGAAAGTGGGTGCAAGGTCACCGATCTTCAATATCTCGAAAATTAATTGGAAGAATACCCGTACGTATTCTGAATCCATTCTGAGCCTTTTCGATCTATTGCGACTCATTTTGACCTATTTCAACCCATTTTGATCCATTTCGACCAATTTCGATCTATCCAACTTCTTTATTGTTTTATATAGATAGTATCTTGCCGCCACTTTTTGTGTATTTGTGAAAAACACATTTGTTTACATTTGACACAGTATAAAATACGCATATAGTTATAAAATACGCATATGGTTGTAAGTTTCACCCACTTTGCATTATAATATACGTTAATTTTCAGGCTGCAGGTTAACTATATTATATGACATTTTGTTACTTTTCCTAGCATGGAAATGTGAGGATCTGGCAGGTACCGATTATTGTACCGAAAATAAAGGTGATTGTGACAACCCCAACGACCAATATTTCAAAGATGCATGTTCCCTAACGTGTGGAGTTTGTAAAGGTAAGAAAAACATTTTTATCTTTCTTGCACAAAACTCACTAAAAGACCTAGCACCACAGATATTGGAACACCAATATCTGTGCTAGCACGGAGCATATGAGTAACAGAGTAATCTACAGCAAGCAGACACATTATGAGGTTGCAGTTGCATTACTAACGCGAACATATTATATTATGACAGGTATTATAATGATTCACCAAGCGCTTGCTCTTGAATGCCGATCTGATTATTCTGATATAAATCTTGTGTATGATGTCAGAATAATGATGTAGCGATAGATCTTGAGTTGAAAGTTGCGCATCTACTTATGACGAACTTGTCAAAGAGGTTTACCCCCCGGGTTTAGAGTGCACACCACTAAATACAAGTCTCCTACACCCTGGGAGGAAAAAATCAGTGTTTCAAACGAAGAAACATGCAGTACGACTTAATTCAATACATTAGAAAAAGCTTAAAACCCAACTATTAGGCCCTGATTCATATTTAATCCTCATTTAGGCCTGAGAAATAGATTGTCTGTGTAAAATGAGCAGGATCCGACTTTTTATGTCGATTTGGCTCAGCTTTCAAAATATATTACATTTTAGAAACACCAAGCTGTTTGTGAGGTGGCGTAAGCTGTATAGGCTATGGGGTATCTAGTCGGCATTTTCTGGAAAAAAATGCCGGACTCCGTATATAATTTCTACAATGGATGTCTTCATCAGGCCTTAGACTTGCAGAAAGGGCAAGTTTTGAAGAACTGAGTCAATAGGGGCTATTTACTGGTGTGCACCCGTTACCGATACCGATCTGATTATTCTGAAAATCATTGTGCAGGCTGCTGGTTAACAATGAGATTTTGTTACTTTTCTTAGTATGGGAATGTGTGGATCTGGAATATGCTAATTATTGTACCGCATATAAAGACACATGTGACACGGACCAAGATTTTAAAGTTGACTGTCCCAAAACGTGTGGAGATTGTGGTAAGAAAAGCATTTTTAATTTTATTGCACTAACTATTAGGAAGTAGTAACTTTAACAGTGTAAATCACGAAAGGGCCTTGGCAACCGAGTAATGAAGAGTAAGCCGACCCATTTTGAGGTAGCAGCTGCATTTCTAATGCGAATTTTATTATATAGGGTCCACAACTTATAAGTTAACCCTTAAATATTTTTTAAACTATAAATATTTGCCGAATTGTAAACTTGTAAAAAGGTATGAGTAGCCTTATTTGTTTTACACAAATGGACCAAATTATAGCGTCACACGTCAAATTATAGCGACTTTGACGTCCTCGAGGCCCGCCTCGAGGTCCACTTCGTGTTTGCTGGCTTGTAAATGTCAATGTGTGTAAACCGCAGATTCCGTGGGACCCGAACTAAAACGTTGATGTTATTGTAGCCTTTTCCTGAGTGGTTGGGATGTTTCTCAGCGCACAGTATACCTTATCATAGTCCACTCTTTGGGTTGCTTGTCCTTTGGGGTGGACTAAGGCCTGGCGGATGGTGTTGACTGGTTTAGATACCGTTTTGATATATATTCTGAAATTCTTTTTGCAGGCGGCAGGTTAACTGTGATATTTTGTTATTTTTCCTAGCATGTAAGGATAGGAGCTATTTTTGTCGTGACGAAAATAAACATTATTGTGACTATGACGATGAAGTCAATTATGCATGCCCTGTAATGTGTGGAATTTGTCCACAATCCGGGGGTCCACAAGGTAAGTAAAGCATTTGAATCTTTCTTGAACTAATTAATATGAGGAAGTAGTTTTAACAGTAAATCACTAAGGGCGAATTTCTCGACGGGTGGCTTAGCAATGGGCTTGTCTAGCCTCAAGGCTTAAGAGGTCGTAAGACCAGGCTTAACTGAAAACGTATTTCCCGAAGCACGGCTACCATAGCCTCGAGGCTTCGTTAGCCCGTGGGCCAGGCTTGTAGGATTAGCCCCAGGCTTCAGTAAAATTTGCATTTCTCGAAATCAGTCTTCTGTAGCCGTAGTCTACGCAAGCCTGTTAGACCAGGCTTACAGCGGCTTTTCTTGGCCCTGCCTCAGAGCAGGTCTTAGGTCGTAAGCCTTGATTTATTTCAATTTACAAATTATTTAAATTGTAACGCAAAGTTTATCTTTCATATTTTTGACGGTCTTTCAATTAACATGAGTAAGCAGTCGCGTAACTAGGGGGGGGGGGCTCTTGCCCCCCCATGAAAAGATAAATTAGGCCTACTTCTGAGAGTTATTAATTAACCTCATTATTTGGTCATTTTAACCTTAAAAACAAAATTTTTAAGGTTAAATAAATTGCATTTATCCCACCTTTGTACCATTGGCCTATATGTCACCAGCTTTATTACCTTAAATATGGCATTTGTACCATAATTGTTTTTCAATACCACCCCCCCCCATGTCAAAAAGAAATCTACGCCAATGTTCGGGGACACATTCCAAGCAGATCTCATAACTCCTGAGACCCACTCCACCCCTTACAAACACAAACAGCATGAACGATGCCTGCCCCTCATTTATTATGTTTTCCCCCGCTTTCCCCCACCCCACCCCCAAATGAAAATGTCTAGTTACGCCACTGTGGGTAATTTCAACATTTTATTTTAGTGTTCATATCATTTGAGTTGAATTTTTTAAAGTAGCTGTTGCTATCATAAGACCTACTCATTTTGAATGATGGTTTTTTTAACAACGAATATAATTTAAAAAAATTCTTTCATCATCATCATCATGATCATGATCATGATCATCATCATCAACATCATCCTCATCATCATCATCATCATCATCATCATCATCATCATCATCATCATCATCATCATCATCATCATCAACATCATCATCATCATCATCATCATCATCATCATCATCATCATCATCATCATCATCATCATCATCATCATGAAGACCTAGATGATACCACCTGTCCCTATCCAAGCCTTAATAGTTTGATACTCGTACTTTTCATAAGTAGGCCTATTGCAATATTATTTTGGAGTGCCTATATTATACCAGGTTGGACATCAATTTAATACAATAGAAGGACAAAATTGGTAAAGATATAGTAAATATTTGACACGAAACAATAATGCATGCAGTATTAAAACTGAATTTACGTATAAGAAGCATATAATATTGCTATATCTTCTACTTAAATAATTATAAATGTTGTACCAACAGATAACTTCATGTGAGATCTGAGAAGACTACTGATATCAGCAGTAGATAGCACGTTGGTTGCTTTCCTTTTTAGGGGAATCACAGATTCCTTTCCATTAGGCTTACAGTTTTACCCTTGTTGGGATGCAAAGAAAGAATCACGAGTATAAAGCATAGACGTATCGTTCATACAAGTTGGACTCATAAAAAGTCAAGTGGAAATAAAATAATACATAAAAGACACAAAAACAGACACAATATTCTTGCATCAAGTTGTGTACGGTATAAGCCCAAGCACAAGACCGCGGGTCCAGGCTAGTCTTTGCGCCGGGAACATTGCGATAATGAGACGGCAACCTTGTTAGTACGGTAAACCGTGAGGACCACAGCTTATGTACATCTACCTCCAACAGCCTATACAATTAAGTCGATGGTTGGAAGGGACGAGGTTGTCAAGCGTTAAGCCTACAAGGCCACTAAGACTAGGTTGAATTTGCGTTGAAGAAATCCCGCTAGAGTTAAGACTCGGGCTTCGAGTGCGGGCTGGGCTTAGTAGCCTCAAGGCCACCTTAAGACTACGGCTTAATAAGACTCCTGTCGGGAAATTCGCCCTAAAGGGCTTACCCCGGGGGCTTCAAGTAGCGCGGAGCATTATGAGCAGCAGAGTATTTGAGAGTATTAAAACCCACACATTTTGATATTAGCAGCTGCATTAGGGACGCACCATTAGATATTATCGGGGGGAAGGAGTTTTTGAAGAATGTTTTTTTTGCCTCACCTGATGAGTAAAAAAATTTGCCTCCCAAAGGCAGCGAATTTTTTTTTTGACGCCTTGGGCGGCAAAAAACCCCAAAATTCTGCCTGACCCAAACTTCCTAGCTCCCCAATAATATCTAATGGTGCGTCCCTTACTAATGTGAACATAATATGACAGATAATGATTTACACCAAACGCTTGCTCTTGTACATGGTGAATGTCAATCTGATTATTCTGATAGGCCTATAATTCTCTGAGCACTGAGGCTACAATGAAGCCATATAAACAAAAGTCCTTTCGTTAGGGAGGGAGGGGGTCAAAAAGTCCGATTACGTTTGTAAAAAAGTAGTTAAAAGATCGGTCAAAGTTGATATTTTTTAAGGATTTAATATATCATTTTAAAATTTTAGTATTTTCTGAGGTACGATATCGACATTTTGCAGTGGTTGCTTCAAAATAATTTTAAATCAATATAGAGTGCAGTACTGGCAACCTGCAATTTGTAAGTTCATATTTTTAATCAGCTTTACCGCACCTTGATTCTTTTTTATTTGAAAATCCAGCAAGTCATAATTTTTTACGTGCCAAAAAAGGTATGAAGATAAATATTTTAAAATAAAATAGAATATTGGTTTCTTCCATAAACGTGTTCAATATCCTTACATTGTGGCACCCCCCCCCCACATCCCATCCACGATAGCGACGGTCCTGTATCCTATGAATCCGGGTTGGAATTTGAAAACTTACGTTAGAGGGGAGGGGGAGGGGATAACCTTCTAACGAAAGGACTTTCGTTTATAGGGCTTCATCGAACTTTTGGGTTGTTCCCTAACAAATCACATATTTTTAATCTAGAGACAAATGTCTACTCATAATTATATTTTTGTTAAATTAGGTCCTCAATTATGGTCAAATTTATCACCAAAATTGGTAAGAATTAAATTTAGTATATTTCGGTCCATATTTTGACAAAATAGTAAATAAAAATATTTGTAACTTACATGTATGCAAATCATTTAGAAGTGTAATAGTAACTTGTAAAAATTGGTAATTGTTTCTAAATTTCACAAAAAGATAGCGAAAATAAAAATTTCCAGCCAAGCAGGATCCTGTATAGGCCTACACCCTTAAGACCCTTTTGTTCAAGGCAAACACAAATTAAATTGGTATGGTAATAGCTTAAATATGAAGGATGTGCCAATCGTCATTCGGTATTTTTTCATATTAGATGCAAAGCTCGGCAAAAGAGAAAAGAAAACGACATTGTTGACAAACATGATGCTCCATTCAATAATTGCATGTTACAACATGAGTCACATTGACGAAAACGTGACGTTTTACTCTTAAAAGAGAGATTGCAATGTTCATACGCAGCACGTGGACCGTACGTACGTTAATACGGTGTTAAATATTGCTAGTCTCGGTTCCAAACTGGATTGTGCTCATTCATCTCAAAGGACAACAAGGCGGCTGGAACAAAGACTATATTATCTGATCTAGGTCGATAGAGGGCATAGTGATTGAAAAGTTAGTGGTTACAGCAGGCTACCGAGTCTATGCCTAATTCAAACAGCATGCTTTTGATATTGACTAAAAACCAAGATTAACGTGCTTAATTGTATTTGTGTGCTCCCCAAATATTATAAACTGGTCTCCAAAAAGAAACTTATAATTTTTCACAAGGTCATATCTTAAAATCCTCTCCATAAAAATGAACAAAAATTGCACACAGGATTACTTCAATAGTCTACTCTAAACACATGTCAGTTACCAAGCCGTTGTCCAACTGACACAACAGCAAAATGCACTGACATGGAACACCTTTCTGGACCAAAATTTACATCCCAATTGATTTCTTTTGTTGGGTTCCAATTATTCGCCTTTTACGGCAATTTGTTCAGACAAACTTGAACTGGGAGCAAGACGCCACTTTAAAATTGCAAATTTGCATTTATCTCCTTGAATGTTCATATTTGATCATTGGCAACTAAAGCTAAGCTAAAAATCCTACTACGCCACAGACGCAACGTAGGAACCAAGCTCATTTTAAGTTGATATGGTTTACATCTCCACAGTTACGGAAACGCCTACAACACCGTCGCCATGTAGCGGATTTCTCTGTCCCAATGGACGGTGTATATCCGTGCTTTGGAAATGTGATGGTGATAACGATTGTGGAGACTACGCTGATGAGCAATCTTGTCCAACAGGTACGATGCACGTTTTTACATAATAAATACGCATTACATTATTGCGTTGCTATTTGTTAATCTTTGTCTGATGTTTTAATGCCATTATACCAGTGTCTACCCCATGTAAAGATGAAAACACGATTTAAGATGAATGGCGCCATCAGTGTTCACCTAATCTTAAAAATGACGTAGCTTTACATGCTATCAAACAACCGTGGGCTATCAGGTTTTTTTAAAAATTATATCAGGGTCAGAAGTCATGGTAGTAGGAATTACAAACAGGCAAAATATTTTTTGTTAATTTGATACCAAATAGGGCATATATTAATATTCAAATATTAAAAAAAAACCACGACCCTATTTAATAAAAATATTTTTGAGTCGGTCGAAAAGGGCAATAAAAACAAGGGCAATTACCTTCTCCTCCCCCTCCTGTACCTTTTACCGTCTCCTACCGGATAAATCCCGACTACACTACTGGTATGCTATACCAATCCGTAGTCCTAAAAATCTGATGTTGTATAGCCTTAATTTTTTCACTATGCAGTTGCTCCACTCCAGAATGAAATTTCCCTGATAGGCAAACCTACCAGCCAGAGTTCTACACATGACGCTGACCGTAGCACCTCTGATCACGCAGTGGATGGCAACACCAACGGATATTATTTCTCTGGTTTGTCCTGCACATCCACAGGTAAGAATGCTGAATTTATAAATAACTATGGGTAATTGGTGTAAACTATCGATTTTGTTGTTAGTGTTGCAAAAGAAATTATACGAGAAAAAGACTAAAATTCAACTTGAAAAAAAAATAATAATAATAATAATAATAATAATAATAATAATAATAATAATAATAATAATAATAATAATAATAATAATAATAATAATAATAATAATAATAATAATAATAATAATAATAATAGTAATAATAATAATAATAATAATAATAACACTAATAATAATAATAATGATAATGATAATGATAATGATAATGATAATGATAATGATAATGATAATGATAATAATGATTACTATTGCCCTTTTATTCATCCAGTATTCATGGAAGATGTTTTCGGCGCTTATTGGATTATTCTTGTTTAGTGAATATTATGGAGGAGATCAAGACATGTAAATGTCAGAATTCACATCAGTGCTCATTGGTTACTACTACCTGCCGATCTAACATTGCCTCTGATTGGTCAATTACGTGATATCTTCACTTTCATCACCAATCAGAATCGAGCTTTACAAATAATTCACCTCAATTTGTTGCGTGGTGAAATTTTTCTAACCATGTTGCTGATTGGTCCATTGATAAGGAAAACTTCTTTTTGACCAATCGGCAGGTAGTTCTCATGGGGTTAATCCCACATTAAAACATTTCAAGTTCAATGTTTTTGTTGTGACCAAGAAGGTCACAAGTAGTGAAAGTCCATCTACTGTGAACACCTCACAATCAGTAAAATTTGAATCTAACGTTACCACTGAAAGGACAATTGACCAAATATTGTAGGTCATTTAGGACCTTGTTAGTGAGTAAACAATATTGAAATGGATCACTGATGTGCATAATGAAAATTGTTATTAATTATCACATATTTTTTTTCATTCATTTTTAATTTTTTGTTTCCAATGATTTTTATTCTGATCCCTGTAAGTGTTGTCCACCTACCTCTGTCCACCTACCTGCTTGTCATGATTTAAGAAAGGGATGGATGTACAATAATAGAGAAAATTGCTGATCCCAATTTTCATCACTTAACTGCTCTCAACTACAAGAAGTTCTCAATCTATTACAGGCTCTGTAAGTGATCTTTCCCGCTGCCAGCCAGAAAGATCACTAATGTCTTATTTATTTGTTTTCTGTGTTTAGCATATAATAACGTAGGAAACCCTTGGTGGGCCGTTGACATGCAGCAAGATGAATGTGTTGATAAAGTTGTCCTCTACAACAGAGCCGATTGCTGTGGTATGTATAATCTTGTAGGCTTACAACCAATGGCGTAGCGTCATAGGGGCATGGGGCACGTGGCCAACCCGCAAAAGATTTGAAAATTTAGAAAATTACGTATGAATGTTGCCGAAAAATGGCTTATGCCCCCCATCAGACTTGGTGCCTTCAATCATGTCCGGTGCTCCCCCTTCCCACCCCACCCTCTCCTAGGATCACTACGCTACGCTACTGCTTGCAAAAACTCATTGCCCAGGCCCATTGTTATAGTTGGAAGCCGGGGTTGGAGGCGAAAATGCTACACATATCAGCGGCGTATTTATATATACCTTTATCCTCATTAACGGACTCGTCTCCCAGGCGATCAAGAAGTCGGAACAACAAAACTATTGCATGAGAAGAAAGAAGTGGTCCAAGGTAATACCAAGCCACGAACTACTGCTTGCAAAAACTCATTGCACGGACCCATTGTTATAGTTGAAAGCCGGGGTTGGAAGTAAAAATGCTACACATATCAGCGGCGTATTTATATTATACTAGAACCTTTATCCTCATTAACGGACTATTTAAAAGGAAAAGCCAATGTAGAAGAGGTCTTGTAATTAGTTTTAGTCACCGTGAAAGGCATTTTACTACAAGGCTGACAGCCCGTTCAAAATAACCATGACTAGACATTTAGAATTGTTTGTTGAGATTTCATGATTACGTGTTAATCCAATGGCTACGTTAAAATTGGCGTTATCGCAACCGACACCACCCCCATCCTCCACAAACCTGGAGAAACAAGAATTGAGCACCGATCCGTCGATTGCAATAAAATTAAGAAATCTTTCTAGGGGACGGTGTGCCTCTAGCCCCATCGGGGGCGAATGGCATTACGATTTCATTGTACCATATAACGATTAGTACAACAAGTCATACACATAATCTTTTTCTCAGTTTGAATTTTATCCCTGCCCCCCATATGAAAAAAAAAACCCCGAAAGCAACATGGGATATAGATTCCTGTACTAAGCGCAAGAAGACTGTAAATCCACTCATGATCAAATTGAGTGACAGGTGGTTTTAAAGTTATTGGATGACAATTTTTTTTGGCATTTGTCCCCCTCTCCATAGGGGTCAAGAGGGGTCAAAATTGAAAAATTGTCCAATGTCATCATGTCAAATTACTCGTCTCATCACAACGATTACGAAAATATTTAATTTAGCATACATTTTGAGCTCGGTTAATGAGTTAGAAGGTCACTTCCGGTTTAAGGTCAACTGAGGTCAAATTGTAAAACAACCTTTAAATTCAACAAAGAAGGTGTCAAATTGCTCGTCTTTGCACATAGATTACCATTATGGTTAAATATTTCCAACATCTGCATTCAGTTTTGAGTTATAAGCTTTTGTTTCAATCCGAGCGCAAGAAGACCGTAAGTCCGATCAATATTACAGATATTTACTTGGTTGATATACAAAATGATACTTCTTGCCTATACCCATGTACCTGAGAAGTGTCAATATTATGTTATGGTTTCCCAATTATTTAATTTTAAAAGGTTCAAACGATCATATCTCAAAATATGGACTTACGGTATTCTTGCGCTCATGTCTCAAATCATATCCCGAATATTCTAATACTATTATCTCCTTTTGCAGAGGAGCGACTTGAAGGGGTCATAGTACGAGTAGGATCCAACCCTGATTACGGACAGAACCCAGAATGTGAAAGCCGAGTATCAATGGATCAAATCAGTTCTGCCTCTCCCGGCGACCGTATCGAAATCGAATGCAATCTGAGTGGACAATACATCAGTGTTGAATTACCACGATGGGATCTTCTGACACTCTGTGAAGTCAAGGCAACGTCGTGCAGTGGAAACGACAAAAGTAAGTATTTTGTTCGCAATGGTTGCCCTAGCGCAGGAACTATTTGTCCACATGTTAGCACATATTTGCTTGGTTTAATATTCATGAGAATGCATAGGGCAGGAGTTGTAGCAGTAGGAGGCATGCACTCTCCGTTTAGTATGTAAGAAGGCATGTCATTGGTCCTGCTGTATGATATCACAATTGCTCAGTTTTCAGTTCATCACTGTTCATCTGTATTAGATCAGAGAAAATGCGACTGTTCGTCATCCCTCAATCGCGACTCGCTACTTCGTGGATCGATGTTGCGGCGAAGCCGCTCGTCGATCCCTCCCTCGATTTTGAGTAGTCTTTGACAAAGACTATAATAACTGGGTCAAAAACTAACAAAATGAGTCATCAAAATGTACAAGGCACGGTCTTTCCCCGGGACTCTTTCTTGACCCATGTCAGTGAATTTCAACAAAGTTGCACACGATATGCACTGCATGAATGGTGTGTAGAAAAACATCAGATAATATTATGCGTAGGCCTATTATATTTTCAGTGATTTTCATTAATATTCAACGGATTTTCATCGTTAAAATGGGAAACTTGGGTGTAACTGTGTGATTTTTACCAAGCTTTGTCGGATAAATTGAAACTATCAAAAGTAACATTTGTGATGGTAGGCAATATGTAACCAGTATATAAATAAAGAATGCAGCTGTTTATTTGGACCAGGTATTATTGTTATATTGAGCAAACAGAGGAGAACTTGATAATTTTAGCGTAATTTCTCGAAGACAAAGTTTACATGGTAAAAAATGTTTGTCTTTGGGTATTGAAGAGAACATTTTCAATTCTTGTAGTTTTGTCCAGTTCTCATCGGTTTGAAAGAATTCTCATTTTAAATTTCCACTAGTAAGTGTTAATTGATTGTATCAGATGCTATTTAACTTTAGCAGCAGACTTATTCAAAATATTTAAACGCAGTCATTTGGCAGTTGTCGTGAGTTAGCCTAACCGCGGCTAACTGCTACTTATTTGCTTGACGATGCATATTTAGTGAAACACAGTTGTCATGACATACAGTTAGACTAACTTCTATTTATTTGTTTGACGATGCATTATTTAGTAAAACACAGTTGTCGTGACATACAGTTAGCCTAACTGCTTTTTGTTTGCTTGACGATGCATATTTAGTAAAAATGCAGTATTTGTTTTGTCATTAATACTTTGCATTTACTACGTTTTTACTTGTGAGGGAGTTATCCTTCTGTTCAATAATTATGATGCATTATGTCTTATCTGTGTTAACAGGGATGTCTGAGGAAATACGTTTATTGAAATGGCTGAAGCGTGAGCTTGAGACTGACAGTGAGTAACATGTGATTCGACCACGTGCAAGTTAATACTGAGATAGACTATGGACACCTTGGATTCATAACACATACAACAATTCTTTTTAAGTACAAACCTGCAGAGCCAAATACTCCCATCGTAATGCAATGTTGTACTATTGAATGCTGTGGTTAAAACTTCAGCATATGGTAGTATAGTACTAGGAGGGAAGGGTTCTTCGAAAATTTCGTACGGGGATGTGCCATGCAGACTTTCGGATGCTGAATTTCTCTATGCCTACTTTTGCTGGTTTTGCTGTTTTCGTCACACAAAAAACACCCAAATTTTGTACTACTTGGGCGATTTAGGGACACTTTTGCCCAAGTGCGCCCATTGGTCTCCACTGAAAACTCGCCCATCGATATATACCAAAACCGCTGAAAAGGTACGTGGCACGTCCCCGTATACCGTCAATAAGAGGGACCCCCATAGTGCTATACCCATCGAACACCAAACGTTTCCTAGCAAAAGAGCACACAAAGGTTGCCAGAATATGTGAGGTTTACGTTATACCTCCACAACAACGCTTTGTTGCCACAAAACGTATCAAAATGTTGTTGAAGTAACAAATCCTTTTGTTAAAAACGTTTGCAAAAAATATAATTTAGGCTTACAATAACATTCGACAACGGCTGTAGGGACTATAGCTTTAAACCAAAAAAATAAAGGCATGTATTAAAAGTAGGTATATCACCCCAAAAATAAGCGCAGCAGAAACATGTTATTTGACACTTTTAATTGAATCATCGTTATGAATGCTTCAAAAAAAAAAAACAGAATTGAAATCGGATAATGCAAAGTGATGTAACGTCAACTTGCAGATACCCGGAAATCGGGTGAAAACCTGCCACAAATTGCTATAAATGGCAAAATGGTAATTTTTGGGATTTGTAATGCTTATTCGGACACTTACTTGAAAAGGTAGCATTGATTTAAGTATTACAGATTAATTGCATATCTTTCCGGACTTCGTTAAAGAAAACAAGATTAAAAAATCTCTCCTCGAATAAATGTAATAAATCCACCAAATATACAATTTTGGCCATTTTGACCAATCTGCAGACAAATAAAAGCTTAAAAGTCCAGCTAATTAATATGCAAAAATAATGCCAACAGAGAACCGTACATGATATGAGGATGCGTTTTTTTTTGCACACATAAGTACCCAAAGTTCTTTCATTTGGTAACAAAAAATACACAAAAAAAGTCATTAATTATGCAAATTAGCTAATTACATCTAATTATATATTTATGCCATTCTTATGTTAATTAGGCATATGTAATTTTTACTTTTTTCAATGTTTTATTTATGTTTTATTTATACAGCATGATTTTGTCAAATATGAACCTGCTGTGATGTTGAATAAAGAAACTGCAGTTAGTTGCCTAAGTGCACCGAGTTTTCAATTGGTATAGGGAAGTGTTTCACTCATTGTCCAAGGAAAAAAATACATGATAACAAACACTGGTATTTCAGACCGGTGGTACTAGGTCCTCTATTTCGAGAGACCTATATTTATTGATTTATGGACGATCTAAAAAAATTCATAAAACAGGTCTTAACTCTTAAACTAGGCAGTGTTTAATTTCGGCGGAGTTGATAGTGATTTAGGAAATGTTTCACCTACCATATATTAAAAAGACAAATTATTGTGATCAATGAAACATAACGAGGAAATCGTTTTTTGACATGTATGTTTTCAAAAATTGGCCAACTTTGATCCGCGCGCTTTTTGATTCACTGTTATGTATGCGTGCACAGTATGACAGAATTATTGTGCAGCCACTGTGACATACCTATTAAAAGTCTTACTTCATACTAGCATGAAAGTCTTACTTCATAATAATATTCTTTGTTCAATCGATTCAATGTTGTTTTTCATCCTGTGATTTTTAATGAAGTTTGGCTTTTATATTATATATCATGGCACATTCTAAGCTTGTATGTGGTACTTAGAAGTATATATATATTTTAATTGTACAATGTATTTTGCGCTTTTCTACCAAATCCGAAATCATTAGGGTTGCGATAACTTGGAATCGCTATATTCTATCACGCACTTACCATGCTTACCCATAAATGCCGATATTGTTGGCACATGCTTTCCTTGTGGAATTTAAAGTTGTGAATGTTACTAAATTTACATAAGATTAATAATACAAACTTAAAAAGCAATTTCGACAAAAATAAGAAAGTCAAATGTTATAAGTTTTAATAGCAAATTTAGCTGCTTTCGGCTGCCAAATGTAAGTTATTAATATCTAAAGCAAAAGTGAATTACAATAATGCACCAACCTTCAGTTTCATACAAGCAACTGCAAAGCTAGTGCTGTTTTGATAGTATATTTTATTTGGGTACATTCTACCTTAAAATCACTTACTGACCTAGGCATAGGTAAGCCTAGTAAGTCTGCTGTTGCATTGAAATCACACGCATGCTAATACATGTATATGTTTACTGTCGCATAATTGTATCGTAAATATTATTAATGCATAAAATCTGCGCATGTTTGTTATTAAACATGCAGATGTGTCATTTAGTTAAACAATCAAGGGTCGATCTCTATAGTTTCTTCTCAGTAACATGTATATCATAGGCATGGAATGTATTAATTATCTAAATGAAAGCAACGTTTAAAAACTAACCAACGAAACGAACATTCTACTGTCACCAAAAGACTCACTTTACAAAATTTAATTATGTTTCAACAACAAATATAATTTTGATGACTTTGACAATTTTATACAAAGAACTTGTCAACTTTTAAACTTAAAACCCTTTTAAACCGCATTTTTCCCAGTCTCACAAAAATACCCCCCCTTTTCGGTAAAAATTTCCCCAATCTCACAGAAAGGCCCCTTTTTTGGGTTCTCACCAAATGACCCCTTTTTTGTTGTCAAGCCTCTCCCCGATAATCCCTTAAGTTTTGAATTGGTGTCCGCACAGGCCAAACCTTCAACGGTGGAAGCCGGGGTTACACACCGATGATTTTTAGATATTTGTTTTATCAAACCATGGGCTCGGGTCCCTGAAGCCATGGTACGCAACTGCGATTCAAAGATTCATACTAACAAACTAACAAAAATCCAAGAATAAACATGTAACATTCATTAAAAACAATATGAAAGCAATAATTAAAATTTGTCTTTTTGTATTATTTTATCAGTGGTTATAATGGCTGTCACATAGGGAAAGGGACTTGTGTCCCGATTGGGCCAAGTACGTGACTTTTACACGGAAAAACAGTGGCATGATCGACACGGGAATTATATAAATGAACATTATTTCTCACCAGGTTCACCGTAGTAAATAATAAAGGAGAAAAGTAGAAAAAGTGATCCCGCCTGGGAATCTCAGGTTTACGAGACATGTGCCTTAACCACTTGGCCACGAGAGCTTCATGATTAGGCTGGTTGAAATTCGAACCCATAAGCGGTCACTTTAACTTATCTCCTCCCCGCAAATAGCCCATAGTAGCTAGGGCCGTAAATGCGAGAAATAAATTGCCATCCTCCCTGTGAGGAAATATTACACGGAAAAACAGTGGCATAATCGACGGGAATTATATAAATAAACATTATTTTTTACCAGGTTCGCCGTCGTAAATAATAAAGGAGACAAGTAGAAAAAGTGATCCCGCCTGGGAATTTTTTTTTGGGGGGGGGGGGGAGGAGATAAGTTTAAGTGACCGCTTATGGGTTCGAATTTCAACCAGCCAAATCATGAAGCTCTCGTGGCAAGTGGTTAAGGCACAGGTCTCGTAAACCTGAGGTCCTGGGTTCGATTCGTGACTTTTAGTCACATTTTCTTCCTCTCTATCTTCTGCCACTAGTTTTGTTCTGACTCCCTTTATGCCCAGGCCAGTAAAATTGGCTCCTAAAGCTAGAAAGGTAAAAAAAAAGCCAAATTGATTTTGTCACAATGCATTTTGCGAAATACAAGAACATGTTTCTTGAACTGGGCTCAAATTAAATTGTAAAATTGGTCAAATTTTGTTTAAAACCACACATCAATATTCCTCTGTCATTACGATTCAGGAAAAGTATATATATATTTGCATGGCAAAATTACCCGTCTCCTCCGCAGCCAATTTGGTTTCGCTCCATCGAAATCAAGCTGGCCACGGAAGAGACTACCCTCCTTTGTGTTTGTTCATTTGTGTATGGAGAGCCATTATTGGAGTCTATAATGACTTAGGCTACGCTCTCAGCTAGAGTCCGACGCTGCATTGTACTAGAAATACCTTTTCTGTGAAATCGCTATAGAGCCAACCGGGAACACGTATTCGTTTTGAAAATATAGCATTAAATTTAGTATCACCCTTGTGGCCCCCGTGCAGTGGAAAACCTTAATTCTTTCATTAAAAAGAAATGAAAATAAAAAACAACACGGATCTACCTGTGCACCTATAAAATGGGCGCAGCAATTTGCCTCAAATATGAGTGAATTTTAAGAAACATACGGGATATGATGAACATTGACCTGACGCCATGATAGCAGGATCTATTAGTCGTTTTATATACAATGTATATACCGTATTGTCATAATACCAATATTTATCATAATATATATGAGTAATATTTGATCAACGTAAACGTGCAAAGTTCATATGCACAAACGAATACTGATCTTTATGATATTCAGGTTTTTGTACATCACATATAACATGTCACATAGGAGGTCATACGTGTTGACCTTCATCTATTGTATTTGTTCAACTGTGTATGGAGGAAAACGCCATTAAAACTCCATCAGTATTAGGGCGTAGTTCAGTGAACTCATCGATTGTTTCCAAGTACTTTGATAATACAGATAATAAGTCATAATATATTAATGGGTCGAGGCGATTGCATTGAAAAACCTAATAAATTATTCATAACAGTTACGTAATCAATCGATAGACATACACTTTTCATTTGCAAACCACCAAAATTCGTAATCTTTTTAGCGTTGGAAAAGAAACAACTTGAATAGAGTGCCCTCTCAAGAATAGGTTCTCTGTGTATGCACTGTTGAATCAATTGACCAGAATCAGCATCGGTAGTTGAGCCTTGCAACGCTTTCCAGGTTTTCTGGCAATCATTTTCCCATCTGAGTTTTGCAGTGCTACTAAACAAGTAAGTGCCCTAGAATGTTATGTTTTTCTTTTTAGTATTGTAATATTAATTACAAAATTCATTTCAGTTCAGCGTACTGAAATCTGTACCACTTACAGACCCATTTAGTGATTTGCTCATCCCGACGATCGAAAAATCATCAAAATTTAGATTTTGGGTTATAAAGCACGGCGTATAGTCATAGTCATATAGTCATATATGTCACATATGATAGTCATATAACGGCCAACAGATAAATTATTGATATCATTGAAGACTGAGTTCCGCAGTCTAGGCGTATAGGACTGGCAAGCGAGTCTATGACAGTGGTTCAGCCTTGTTCGAGAAGTTAGCCAAGAAACTCACCGTAACTATCGTGTGCCCTTCGGAATAGAGTTCTCTGAGTAAGTTCAGCAAAGCTGTGTATTTAAGGGATCTGAATCAGCGTTTTGAGCGTTTCGACAGTATTTTTGTGGGACATGAGAGCACATCAGACATGTCGAATTGCATTCTGAATGCGATATAATACAAATGTTATGGCAAATTATTAAATTTGATATTTTTCACATTTTTGATATATAACAGTCCAGTAAATTGTATAAATCTAATGATATATTCTTAAAGTGTATGTAGCTGGGAGGAAAAGCCGACGATCAATTGAACATTTTGACCTTTCATATTGAAGATATGGATTTTTTCCCCAAAAGACCTAATTTAGTCTGGTGTTTTGGGGAAAAATCCATATCTTCAATACAGATAAATCGAAATTTATCAATTGATCGTCGAGTTCATCCCACCTCTACACTTTTAAAAGACACTTTTTAAAAGTATAAATCATCAGATTTATAAAGTTTACTTCGAGTCCTGTTAAATATCAAAAATGTCAATTTTTAATTATTTGCCATCAAATTTCAAAAAAGCAAAATTATTTGATATCAGAAGGACATTCTTCGTATTCAGAATGCAATTCGATATGTCTAATGTGCTCTAATGTCCAACAATAAATACTGTCCAAACGTTCATACCCCATCCCTTAAGACAAAATTTTAATGACTTATCCTTTACTTTTAGACAATTTATACAAAATTCTAATTTTTTTTGCACTTTCGCTGGAATCACTGAAAGGTCCTTTAAGGATACGAAAAGAAACGTATAAAAACGTGTAAAAACTTGTTCTCTAAAATCAAGTGTCCCCAGCAATGATTATCTATGTCCAGTGTGGTCACGTCACACTTCCGGTGTGACGTGTCCAGAACATCGATACAATCTTGGAAGACACCGATAAATTCCAGGACGGCCTGCCAATTTTAAGCTCCCTGTAATATCTATTGCTCATAACATACGAAGTCACAAACTTACAAACTTCAATATGCACTTCAAATACAGCAGACCAGCTGTTAATCATTACCGATCCTTCAGAACGTTTTATTCTTGCGGCTGTTTGATGTAGAATGCGACTTCGATATCTCCATTTTCCCTATCGAATCGTTATGTGTTGTTTACCATTTTGCCGGAAATGTGGGAAATCGCCAGGCCTTCTTCTGGAAATGCGCAAGGCATTGTGGGAAATTGTCAGATCTGTACACGTTGTGCGCGATTATGTCAGTGTTGCCAGATAAAAATGATGAACGGAAAAATAAATTGCCCCTGCAAGACCGCTGCACTCTCCATCCAACGAGTGTGTTTGCCGGCCATTTAGTTGTTTTATTTCGCAAAGGGGGATACTGTTTTGTTAATCTCAAGAAATTATGACAGGATTTGTCTGGAATCTGGATTAGATAAGATAACTGTCAGAATCCATAACGTTAATTTAGATCGCTAGACCTAACTACTTACATTATTTCTTAACTATCTGGCACTCGCTATTCCATTTCATTTTTACTTTAACTTGAAACTTGTATTTAAAAAAAAAAAGCACCCAAGGTTTCTTGCCTTCGGTGCCGATATGCTTGTTTATTCTAAGAGCCATATGCTTGTTTATTCCAAGAGCCATTGTGCGGACGTGATTGCAATCACCGATATTGCATCAAATTATAACTATATAGCCGTTTTGAAGTATAAAAAGCAATTACGTAAGTTGATGCGTAGCCGAATGGTTAGGGCGCTGGACTATGAATATCTGATTTGAATAATTTTTGTGGGTTCGAGTCCCTACGTGGTTGAATTTATTGTTTCCCTCTTTTTCTAATTTTTCTCCAAACACTGTGTACTTTCATTCTGGACAAAATTAAGTCCACTTTTTTGAAAACATCAAAGAAAATACAGTGTGCTGCAAAAGTGATTTTTGGTATACATATTCAAAGCCACTTTGCTCTTTTCTTTTCCACTCTTTTTTTTTCCAAGTTCGATTCACAATATCGGTTGTTGTATTTGTTATTGTTGTAGTTATTGTTATATATTATTGCGCAATCAGGGTAATATCCGCATCGATATCGTGAATCGAAAAAGACATCAAGGCTAATTTAAAATCAACACATTTTCCAGACGGTGGCTGAAGTGTCAATAGATTTTTACATTTAGACAATCCTATAGGAAAATTGTCGAAAAGGGCTTTTGCTCCCCAACATCAGGCCCATTGCCGCTCCTCATGACCCCTCATATATACCTCCCCTGGATGACACACGAGCTACGCAAGTTTCATGTCTTGAGCATGTGTACCGATTTTCTATTATAGGTACGCCCGGTACGCTTGAGTTCATGCTCTGCATGGCTGTTTGACAAAGTACCAAAATCTGAATTTTGGTGATTTTTACGATCGTCCGGATGAGCTGAATCACTGAATGGGCCTTTAATTCGATTATTACATAACTTCGGCAGTAAACAGTGTCTGTATGCTGAAGATTACACTGCAATAACAATTGATTTAGTACTTATACACTAAAATGCGCAAAATAACGGATAAGCTGGTTCAAAATCTAATGCGAAATGCGGTTTTGTTCATATTATGTAATTTTTAAAATTTTATTTCTATAAACTTAACAAAGCTCTTAATTGTTTTGTTTCTTTCCTATCTTCAGATACACTTTGTTACATATCACACAACATGAAGGGGGTTGTCATTGCGTACGTGGTCCTTTTTTCTACCGTTATTATAAATTCAGTTTGGGGTGAGTAAAACAAAAGTCGATCTGTATTCGTAGTAATGGTAGTAAATGTAACATGATTAATTACCATAGCGATAGGGGAAAACAATTTTGAATGTATTGATCTGGACTAGACGTACGCTGTAACCATGGAAGAAAGAGATGAGAAGGAACCACAACGACTTCGATCGGCCAAGTTTTAATCCGCTTATCTATTGACGCATGAAAAGAAAAGCTATCAATGGTACTTACTTTCATGTATGATCCATTTACCGCGATCGATGCTTGGCAAAATCATTACTGGAAAAAATTTATAACAAGCCCATCCACGAACAAACAAACGCTACCCAGAAGTAAGATTATGGAATTTCACTGATGCTCTGAACATGTATAGTAGCTTTGTTTTGGGATCTACAGTCAAACTGTTTTCTTGATCGTGTTGTGTAGGAAATGTCCTATAAAACATCGAAAAGGTAATCAAAATCGGCCGTTTTTTTGCTGAGTTTCATCTTTAGCAAATAAGGTAAGATTTTGGTGACTTTTTCGATGAAAAATAGATGTAAAATGTTCTTAAATAATGCACAATGTTCCGGTTGAGTCCGGTACATAAAACCTGTTTAATTTAATAGTTTATATGTGTATAATCGTAACTAGCTAACTCGTTTCAGTGCCAAAGACTGCCAACTCTGAGAAAAAAGTCATCAAAGTTCGGAAAAATTGGGCAAAATGGAAGAAAAAGATGTAGGCCATCAATGACCGATGATCACGTCACCAGAGAAAATCCTATAGGGTGCTTGCACGGAAGGTCATTAGTTCAAATCATTCTTCACACACGCTCCAGAAGACATGCAAATACATGGAATACAATACCAATCACCTATTTAACGCGGGGTATTGATCAAAGTAAATCCTCATGAATAACAATGTCAACTAAATGTCGGTAAAGGGAGTGGACAAAGTGAATGCGTTCGTTGTGGTTCCTTCTTATCTCTTTCTTCCATGCTGTAACTCTGCAACGCATCATTGATTATCAAAGAATAGGCATAAAGGCCTTGAAAACATGAAAGTTTAACGAATCGACCTGCCGAAGAGAGTAGAAAGGCCATCAATTGCGGTCACGACGGGCGGAAATGGGGTCAACTATTATGATTCCATCAGGCAGCAGTGATTTGCTTTTCATATCAATAATACGAAGGAAATAAGTGACCGGCATGACATGTATGCAAATTAATAACAATACGCTATTTACATAAGAATGTGGACACATGCAAAGTAGCTATTGTTACATCCTGATTCCCTTATCCATGGTACAGTCTACTTATAGTGCATGGCAATATATTCAAGAATTATTTCCCCTATCCGCCACTGGGACAAGGGAATAAAGAAAATGCGTGGGAAAAAAGAAAAGGAAGGAAGCCCTAAGAAAGAAATACAAATCAACACCGAGAGTAGCAAAGAGCCTACAGCAACAACGCGTCGGACAGAAACAAGAGAATAAATAAAATACATTATACAGAACAAACCGCGAAAAAAGCTAGTAACAATCTTCGAAAAAGTACTTGGAACGTTAGGCACGCTCTGCCGAAATTCCACGCTGAGAATTTCTTATGATCATGGAAATGACGTATATTGTGTATTATCTACAACAATGATCTACCATTCCCCTCTCCCCATCAATCAATGTTGGAGCACAATGGGAAACTGCTAAAGACATTAGCATTTCTCAACATTGCACGGGGTGAGGTGGTGACACTTTTCCCTTTTTTACACGCAATCGTTCAAAGACTTATTTCGAGGATTGTAGATAATGATTAATGAGTGGCGTAGCCATGCAGGACTTTTCTTCAGTGGGTGAAAGTGGGTGCAAGGTCACTGATCTTCAATATCTCGAAAATTAATTTGAAGAATACCCGTACGTATTCTGAATCCATTCTGAACCTTCTCGATCCATTTTGATACATTTCGACCAATTTCGATCTATACAGCTTATTATTGTTTTATATAGATAGTATTTTGCCGCCACTTTTTGTGTATTTGTGAAAAACCCATTTGTTTAAACTTTGACACAGTATAAAATACGCATATAATTGTAAGTTTCACCCACTTTGCATTATAGTATACGTCAATTTTCAGGCTGCAGGTTAACAATATTATATGACATTTTGTTACTATTCCTAGCATGGAAATGTGAGGATCTGGCAGGTACTGATTATTGTACCGAAAATAAAGGTGATTGTGACAACGCCAACGACCAATATTTCAAAGATGCATGCTCCCTAACGTGTGGAGTTTGTACCGGTAAGAAAAACATTTTTATCATTCTTGCACAAAACTCACTAAAAGGCCTAGCACGGAGCATATGAGTAACAAGAGTAATCGACAGCAAGCAGACACATTAGGGACGCACCATTAGATATTATCGGGGGGGGGCTAGGGAGTTAGGGTCATGCAGAATTGTTTTTCTTGCGGCGAAAATTTATTTTTCGCTGCCTTTGGAGGCAATTTTTTTTCATCAGAAAGCAATTTTTTTTTACTGATCGGTGAGGCTATTTTTTTTACTCATCAGTGAGGCAATTTTGGGCTGAAAATAGCGCATCTTCTTATGACGATCTTGTCAAAGAGGTTTACCCCCAGGGTATACCGATACCGATCTGATTATTCTGAAAATCATTATGCAGGCTGCTGGTTAACTATGTGATTTTGTTACTTTTCTTAGTATGGGAATGTGTGGATCTGAAACATCTTGATTATTGTACCGCATATATAGACACATGTGACACGGACCAAGATTTCAAAGCTGGCTGTCTAAAAACGTGTGGAGATTGTGGTAAGAAAAACATTTATGTTACATATGGGCAACAGAGTAATCAAGAGTAAGCCGACACATTTTGAGGTAGCAACTGCATTTCTAATTCGAATATTTCTAATTCGACACATTTTGAGGTAGCAACTGCATTTCTAATTCGAATATTATTAACTATATAGGGTCCACAACTTATAAGTTCCCCTTAAATACTTTTAAAATAAAAATATTTGACGAATTGCAAACTTGTTAAAGGTATGGGTAGCCTTAATTGTTTTACACAGATGGATCAAGGGTAACACGTCATTGCGTTACGTCATAATGGTTCATTATGTAAAACAGAGACGGTTTTAAACAGTGCTAAATGTTGCATTTGAGTCCATAGGGGCCAATTCTCAAACAATACAGTAGGTCAGGTTTATTCGTGTGTTAGTTAAATAAAATTTGACTGCTGTGGAGTCAGGTGCAACTTTTGAAACGGCCTATTTTCTTACACAATTAACCATTGTGACTGAATGCAATGATGCGTGGCGCTGTAAATTGGTCCACATGTGTAAAACAAATAAGGCTATACAAAGCTTTTTACATTTTTACATTTCGTAGAATATTTTTCGACTTATTAAATAACACTTACTTTAAAAAGGACTGGGCGTACCAAAGGAAAGTGCCTATAATGTAGGGTATTGTAAATTGTTGACATCAGTAGTAGGAATAATAGTAGGAATGAGTGAACTATGAAATAAATAAATAAATAAGGAAGAACTTTAGTCGAGAGATAAGATTCAATCTAGTCAACCAGATTTTCCAACATACCTTGGAGAAACTAACGTTGCGGCCAGTAGCACTGACCTTCAGCTGGGTTGTGATGTTAAACACATTGACCCCCGACGCCATTTGGCGAGGTAGAGTTCTGACGGTTCTGTCCGTCCCAGGCGTGTGAGATATTGTTTCTGAGTCCTCCACCACTGTTGAGGGACGGTTGTTTTGCTCTAACCCAAATGGTTTCTTTGACTCGTTCGTACCACCGTGACTCGTGGTCGAGGACTTTGACGTCCTCGAGGACCAATTCGTGTTTGCTGGCTTGTAAAGGTGTGTAAACCGCAGATTCCACGGGACCCGAACTAGAACGTTGATGTGGTAGCCTTTTCCTGAGTGGTTAGGATGTTTCTCCTATAGCGTCCGTTGCTGTGCCGAAATCACGGGATGCCGAACGGACGGCTTGCCGAAATCCTGGGATTCAGGCAGAGCAACACCGTACAGTTTATATACCGGTCCACTCTTTGGGCTGGTTGTCCTTGGGGTGGACTAAGACCTGGCAGATGGTGTTGACTGGTTTAAAGTGGGTTGTGATGTTATATTTCTTGAAAATACGCTTATGTTTTTCCGGTAGCACTTGCAATTCTACCAGAATAATTGCTGGAGTGTTTGGCAGGTTCTTTATTGTCTTTACCACCTAAGTTCAGGGCTTTATCAATGCATGAGCTTGCATGAACGCATGAGCGCATGGGCTTGCATGAAAGCTTGCATGAACGTACCGATTTGTATCCCGTTCAGTTGTGTGATTTGCTCCAAATATGCTTGGATAACACAATATGGCGGTCAATACAAACAATCGCATGGTTGCAGTATGGGTTTCCCAATATTTTTCTATCATTTCCAAACTTTATATGGAGAACTTTGAACACGTAGCTTTGTCGACGTTTGACGGTATCGGTCCATCCAAGTGGTATCGTTAAACTAAACGAACAATAGAAGTTAATAGTGCTTGACAACAATTTAAAAAATAGGCTCAAAATAAATTTTTACACATTTCTTTTCTGGATTTTTCAATTTCACGAGTAGACATGTTTTCTTAGTATACATAATATAAAGTAATAATATTTGTCATGAGGGAAAGCTTTTCAAAACTTTCTTTATCCTTATACGTAGTCTATTTGAAATCGGGCAAATTTCACTAATATGTTTGTGTCTGTTGAACCCTTTGATGTTTTCTTCTCATATGAAACGTGTTTTATATTTGTTTTGAAGTCCCAAGGCATGTCAAGGAGCTCATAATAGTAACAAGTTATTAATCCTGAGTAAGCAGTTTGACAACCGCAGCTTTAAAACATTTTTATGGAGATGGGCTACAATATGATGCTTACTAAACTTTTAGCTTCAGTTTTAACCGTTTCCGAAGTACCAAATCTATATTCGCTTTAACCAACATATCTGAACAATCAGAAACAACACTTTCATTAAATAAATTTTATTTTGTGGCCAAGATTTAAGAGTATAATCATAGGTAATTTTAATATCATGACATAGATGTGATGATGGAGGTAGAACTTTTTGAATGACCCCCGTGTATGACATTTTTTTTGGGGTAATCCTGCCAGCATGTGTGGCTATAAAGATAGATCTTGTAAATTGCGCCTCTTCTCCCGTGATCTTCTCATGACGATCTTAAGAGATTTACCGATACCGATTTGATTTTATATTCTGAAATTCTTTTTGCAGGCTGCAGGTTAATTATGACATTTTGTTATTTTTCCTAGCATGTAAGAATAGTGGTTGATTATTGTATTGACGAAAATTATGGTTATTGTGACACGGACTATAATTTCTATTATTTATGCCCTATGTTGTGTGGAGTTGTGTGTCCACAATCCGGGAGTCCACAAGGTAAGTAAAGCATTCTGTATCTTTCTTAAACTAATTAATATGACGAAGTCGTTTAAATAGTAAAGGCCAATCAGAGGCAATGTTAGATAAAGTGCTTATCCCGGGGGCTTCATGTAGCACGGAGCATGAGCAACCGAGTAATTCAGAGTACTAAAGCCGACACATTTTGAGATTAGCATCTGATTATCTGATTATTCAGATATAATTCTTTGAGCACTGAAGGCTGCAGGTTAACTATAACAAATCACATATTTTTAATCTAGAGACAAAGGTCTACTCATAATTATATTCTTAAATTAGGTCCTCAATTATGGTCAAAATTGTCACCAAAATTGGTAAGAATTAAATTTGGTAGATTTCGGTCCATATTTTGACAAAATAGTAACTAAAAAATATTTGTAACTGGATTGTTGTCTCTAGAATAACAATGGACTTACATGTATGCAAATCATTTAGAAGTGTAAGAGTAACTTGTAAAAATTGGTAATTGTTTCCAAATTTCACAAGATAAAAGAGAGTGAAAATAAAATTTCCAGCCAAGCAGGATCCTGTATAGGCCTACACCCTTAAGTTCCTTTTGTTCAAGGCAAACACAAATTAAATTGGTATGGTAATAGCTTAAATATGAAGGATGTGCCAAATCGTCATTCGATATTTTTTCATTTAAAGCTCGGCAAAAGAGAAAAGAAAACGGCAGTGTTGACAATCATGATGCTCCATTTAATAATTGCATGTTGCAACATGAGTCACATTGACCAAACGTGACGTTTTACTTTTAATATGACGATCTTATCACTTGCAATGTGTAGCATGTATATTAGCACATTCTTTACAAAACTGTCTGTTTTAACGATTTTTTAGATTGTCTGATTTAGCGAATCGCCGATAATGTCTTCATTGAGCACGAATTTAATTGTCCTTATATTGTGGAACACATAATAAACTTTACCTTACATTCTTCAGAACGTTAACAAGCAATGGCATAGCCAGGTGTAGACAAGGGGAAACTTCTTCGCCATAGAGCATCTCAACCTTGACCATTTTCGTCACTTGCAAGTCACTTGCACGCAACAGACGCAACGTATAAACGAAGCTCATTTTAAATTTATATGGTTTACATCTCCACAGAGGCGGAAACGCCCACAGCGCCGCCATGCAGAGGATTTCTCTGTCCCGGGTCCAATATGTGCATACCCGCAAGTTATAAATGTGATGGTGATAACGATTGTGGAGACTACGCTGATGAGCAATCTTGTCCTACAGGTACGATGCACGTTTTTACATAATAAATATGTATTACATTATTGTTTAAATGGCAGCGAAGAAAAGTAGCCGGAAGAGGTATTCGAAACGGTGACCTATGGATTGCGAGTCCAGTGTTCTACTCTTTGAGCTATCTCTGGCTCTTTAATGGGAATATAAACACATATGAAAGAGGTGACACTAAATTCACGGTTGTTATTAACAACGCAAACCTCCCATTAGTTTGCCTTAAAAGTGAGGCAAACAGTCGATCGGTATATAAATGAATAATTCACACTAAAACAAGTTAGCTCGCCCTTGTATCATGTATTGAGGTCACCACATAAAGGTGTCGTTAGTGTAGCGAATCTAACCTGTTGAAGAGAGCAATGCAAATTTCTTTAAAAGGAATAGGGCGAGCAAATGAGATGTCAAGATAGAGGTGTAGTTTTGCTCGAAAAGTCTAGCAACGAATTTGCTCACCGATAGCTTCACATTCGAAGCTAGAGACCATTGCATTCAAAATCTAGTCGGATATGTTGAAAAAAAGAGTAAATTCGGGATATGATCCAATCATTAGGGGGTATTAAGAACAAATGACCCTACCGGGACGTGCCGCAAACATGGCCAGCATTTTTGGCGTTTTGGTACCGCAATGACCCGTTTTTCTAAATAGCTAAATTTTGCTTCAATTTTAGAAATGTCTCCAAATTGTTGTGAACTGTTTGTAGAAACTAAGACAATTTGTGTTAAATTTAGCCAAACATTTTGACTTCTTTTGGTATATCGACGGGTTCACCTTTAAAAAAATGATGGGTCTATTTTCAAATTCCTCTTGGAAGCTCCGAAGTCAGGGTTGGTCCATCGGTATTTTTATCAGGCTTGTTTTTAAATATATCAGATTCAGTAGTCATGGTAGTAGGAATTACAAACAGGCAAAATATTCATGCGAATTTGATACCAAATAGGGTCTGTATTAAAATTCAAATATGAAAAAAAAGCGACCCTATTTAAAAAATATTTAGAGTCGGTCGAAAAGGGCAATACAAACAAGGGCAATTAACCTCTCCTCCCATCATGTACCTTTTACCGCCTCCTACTTTAAATCCCGACTACACTACTGGTATGCTATAACAATCCGTAGTCCTAAAAATCTGTTGTATAGCCTTAATTTTTTCACTATGCAGTTGCTCCACTCCAGATTGAAATTTCCCTGATAGGCAAACCTACCAGCCAAAGTTCTACACATGACGCTGACCGTAGCACCTCTGATCACGCAGTGGATGGCATCACCAACGGATATTATTTCTCTGACTCTTGCACACATACAGGTGAATGAGAAAATTGATTTATAAATAACTTCGGAAAGGGGGGGTCCGAAATTTACAAAAAGTCGGCGTCCATGATAAAATTGCGACCCCCCCCCTATTTCGGCAACAAAATTTTATGATCCCCCCACCACCACCGATACACCTTAGGCTAAAATTTTATTGAAATCGGTCTTTTTGAATAAAATAAACACACTATCTGAAAATACCTAAAGTCTTGATTTTGTTGTTAGTCTGGCAGCGCAGAAGATGTCTACTACAGGTAAAAAAGACTAAAATGCAACTTGCCTGTAGTATTTTCTAAGTTTCTGTAGCCTTCTCCACTCCGTACGAAGAGACAAGGATTTATCAGTCTGGGCAACCTCGGACTTACTTGGTCCTGTGGTACTTTTTCGGCCCTGGACAATCCTAGGCCTATACATAGTCATTATTATCTAGCACTATACATGCTATAGTTATAGTTGTCGCTACAGCACTAGGGCTATATATGTATACACGAGTATAATTATTAATTCTCAAAATGATTTGATGCAACAGACCAATATAATAATGTCTTATTTATTTGTTTTGTGTGTTCAGCATTTAATAATGTAGGAAACCCTTGGTGGGCCGTTGACATACAGCAAGATGAATGTGTTGATAAAGTTGTCCTCTACAACAGAGCCGATTGCTGTGGTAGGTATAATCTAGTAGGCTGACAACCAATGGCGCAGCGTCATAGGGGCAAGGGGCACGTGGCCAACCCCCAAACGATTTGAAAATTTACTCCCCCAGGCTACGTAGTAGGTTTACCCCCGCTGTGCGTATGCCACTGAAATGTATATATATGAAACGTGACACATGATGTACGAGCTGAAAAAAACTACAAGGCTGACATGCCATTCAAACTAACCATGACTAGACATTTAGAATTGTTTGTGGAGATTATCCAATGGCTACTTGGCGATATCGCATCCGACAACTCCCGGCAACTCCATTACCCACAAACCTAGAGAAACGATTGCGCACCGATGCGCCCCCGTCGATTGCAATAAAATCAAGAAATCTTACTAGGGGCCGATGTGCCTATAGCCCCCTTCCGGGCAAAGGGCGTTACGATTCCATTGTACCATATAAAGTCATACTAGAATTTTTTCTCAGTTTGAATTTTATCCCTACTTTCCACCATTATGAACAAAATCAACGTATAGGATATACGTCAACGTGTACTAAGCACACGTTGACGGAATCTCAAATCATATCCAGATTACTAATATTATTATATCCTTTTACAGAAGAGCGACTTGAAGGGGCCATAGTACGAGTAGGATCCAACCCTGATTACGGACAGAACCCAGAATGTGAAAGCCGAGTATCAATGGATCAAATCAGTTCTGCCTCTCCCGTCGATCGTATCGAAATAGAATGCAATCTGAGTGGACAATACATTAGTGTTGAATTACCACGATGGGATCTTCTGACACTCTGTGAAGTCAAGGCAACGTCGTGCAGTGGAAACGACAAAAGTAAGTATTTTGTTCGCAATGGTTGCCCTAGCGCAGGAACTATTTGTCCACATGTTAGCACATTTGCTTGGTTTAATATTCATGAGAATGCATAGGGCAGGAGTTGTAGCAGAGGCATGCACTCTCCGTTTAGTATGTAAGAAGGCATGTCATTGGTCCTGCTGTATGATATCACAATTGCTCAGTTTTCAGTTCATCACTGTTCATTGACTATTATCTGTATTATATCAGAGAAAATGCGACTGTTCGTCATCACTCAATCGCGACTCGCTACTTCGTGGATCGATGTCGCGGCGAAGCCGCTCGTCAATCCCTCCCTCGATTTTGAGTAGTCTTTGACAAAGACTATAACAACTGGTCAAAAACAACAAAAGAGTCATCAAAATGTACAAGGCACGGTCTTTCCCCGGGTCTCTTTTTTGACCCATGTCAGTGAATTTCAACAAAGTTGCACACGATATGCACTGCATGATTTGTGTGTAGAAAAACATCAGATAATATTATGCGTAGGACTTTTATATTTTCAGTGATTTTCATTAATATTGAACGGATTTTCATCGTTAAAATGGGAAACTTGAGTGTAACTGTGTTACTTTTACCAAGCTTTGTCGGATAAATTGAAACTATCAAAAGTAACATTTGTGATGGTAGGCAATATGTAACCAGTATATAAATAAAGAATGCAGCTGTTTATTTGGACCAGGCATTATTGTTATATTGAGCAAACAGAGGAGAACTTGATAATTTTAGCGTAATTTCTCGAAGACAAAGTTTACATGGTAAAAAATGTTTGTCTTTGGGTATTGAAGAGAACATTTTCAATTCTTGTAGTTTTGTCCAGTTCTCATCGGTTTGAAAGAATTCTCATTTTAAATTTCCACTAGTAAGTGTTAATTGATTGTATCAGATGCTATTTGACTTATTCAAAATATTTAAACGCAGTCATTTGGCAGTTGTCGTGAGTTAGCCTAACCGCGGCTAACTGCTACTTATTTGCTTGACGATGCATATTTAGTGAAACACAGTTGTCATGACATACAGTTAGACTCTGCTCAGTATTTATTTGCTTGACGATGCATTATTTAGTAAAACACAGTTGTCGTGACATACAGTTAGCCTAACTGCTTTTTGTTTGCTTGACGATGCATATTTAGTAAAAAGGCAGTATTTGTTTTGTCATTAATATTTTGCATTTACTACGTTTTTACTTGTGAGGGAGTTATCCTTCTGTTCAATAATTATGCATTATGTCTTATCTGTTTTAACAGGGATGTCTGAGGAAACGCGTTTATTGAAATGGCTGAAGCGTGAGCTTGAGACTGACAGTGAGTAACATGTGATTCGACCACGTGCAAGTTAATGTTGAGATAGACTATGGACACCTTGGATTCATAACACATACAACAATTCTTTTTAAGTACAAACCTGCAGAGCCAAATACTCCCATCGTCATGCAATGTTGTACTTTTGAATGCTGTGGTTAAAACTTCAGCATATGGTAGTCAGATAGTACTAGGAGGGAAGGGTTCTTCGAAAATTTCGTACGGGGATGTGCCATGCAGACTTTCGGATGCTGAATTTCTCTATGCCTACTTTTGCTGGTTTTGCTGTTTTTGTCACACAAATAAAAAAAAAAGCACCCAAATGTGTACTACTTGGGCGATTTAGGGACACTTTTGCCCAAGTGAGCCCATTGGTCTCCACTGAAAACTCGCCCATCGATATATACCAAAACCGCTGAAAAGGTACGTGGCACGTCCCCGTATACCGTCAATAAGAGGGACCCCCATCTATACCTATAGCTATACCCATCGAACACCAAACGTTTCGTAGCAAAAGAGCACACAAAGGTTGCCAGAATATGTGAGGTTTACGTTATACCTCCACAACAACACTTTGTTGCCACAAAACATTGTATCAAAATGTTGTTGAAGTAACAAAACCTTTTGTTAAAAACGTTTGCAAAAAATATAATTTAGGCTTACAATAACATTCGGCAACAGCTGTAGGGACTTCAGAAAACGAAGGCATGTATTAAAAGTCTTACTTCATAATAATATTCTTTGTTCAATCGATTCAATGTTGTTTTTCATCCAGTGATTTTTAATGAAGTTTGGCTTTTATATTATTATTATACATCATGGCACATTCTAAGCTTGTATTTGGTTCTTAGAAGTATATATTTTTTTAATTGTACAATGTATTTTGCGCTTTTCTACCAAATCCGAAATCAGTAGGGTTGCTGTAACTTGGAATCGTTATATTCTATTACGCAATTTCCATGTTTACCCATAAATGCCGAAATTGTTGGCACATGCTTTCCCTATGCATGGGGTAGCTGTATGTATGTATCAACTGGTTTGAAATTTCAAAGTTGTGAATGTTACTAAAATTACATAAGATTAATAATACAAACTTAAAAACAAATTTCGACAAAATAAGAAAGTCAAATGTTATAAGTTTTAATTTTAAAAATAAAAAGTTTCACTGCTTTTTGCTGCCAAATGTAAGCCTGTTAATATACCTAAAGCGAAAATGAATTACAATAATGCACCATCCTTCAGTTTCATGCAAGCAACTGCAAAGCTAGTGCTGTTTTGATAGTATATTTCATTTGGGTACATTCTACCTTAAAATCACTTACTGACCTAGGCATAGGTAAGCCTAGTCAGGCTGCTGTTGCATTGAAATCACACGCATGCTAATACGTGTATAGGTTTTCTGTAGCATAATTGTATCGTAAATATTATTTATTAATGCATAAACCTCTATAGTTTCTTCTCAGTAACATGTACACATAGGCATGGAATTTATTAATTATATCTAAATGAAAGAACTAACCAACGAAACGAACATTCAACTGTCACCATAAGACTCCATTTAATTATGTTTCAACAACAAATATAATTTTGACGACTTTGACAATTTTATACAAAGAACTTGTCAACTTTTAAACTTAAAAACCCTTTTAAACCGCATTTTTTCCCAGTCTCACAAAAAGACCCCCCCCCTTTTCGGTAAAAATTTCCCCAATCTCACAGAAAGGCCCCTTTTTTGGGCCTTCTCACCAAATGACCCCCTTTTTTGTTGTCAAGCCTCTCCCCGATAATCCCTTAAGTTTTGAATTGGTGTCCGCACAGGCCAAACCTTCAACGGTGGAAGCCGGGGTTACACACCGATGATTTCTAGATATTTGTTTTTATCAAACCATGGGCTCGGGTCCCTGAAGCCATGGTACGCAACTGCGATTCAAAGATTCATACTAACAAACTAACAAAAATCCAAGAATAAACATGTAACATTCATTAAAAACAATATGAAAGCAATAAATAAAATTTGTCTTTTCGTATTATTTTATCAGTGGTTATAATGGCTGTCACATAGGGAAAGGGACTTGTGTCCTGATTGGGCCAAGTACGTGACTTTTACACGGAAAAACAGTGGCATGATCGACACAGGAATTATATAAATGAACATTATTTCTCACCAGGTTCACCGTCGTAAATAATAAAGGAGAAAAGTAGAAAAAGTGATCCCGCCTGGAAATCGAACCCAGGGTCTCAGGTTTACGAGACATGTGCCTTAACTACTTGGCCACGAGAGCTTCATGATTAGGCTGGTTGAAATTCGAACCCATAAGCGGTCACTTAAACTTATCTCCTCCCCGCAAATAGCCCATAGTAGCTAGGGCCGTAAATGCGAGAAATAAATTGCCATCCTCCCTGTGAGGAAATATTACACGGAAAAACAGTGGCATAATCGACGGGAATTATATAAATAAACATTATTTTTTACCAGGTTCGCCGTCGTAAATAATAAAGGAGACAAGTAGAAAAAGTGATCCCGCCTGGGAATTTTGGGGGGAGGAGATAAGTTTAAGTGACCGCTTATGGGTTCGAATTTCAACCAGCCTAATCATGAAGCTCTCGTGGCAAGTGGTTAAGGCACAGGTCTCGTAAACCTGAGGTCCTGGGTTCGATTCGTGACTTTTAGTCACATTTTCTCCCTCTCTATCTTCTGCCACTAGTTTTGTTCTGACTCCATTTATGCCCAGGCCAGTAAAATTGGCTCCTAAAGCTAGAAAGGTAAAAAAAAAAGCCAAATTGATTTTGTCACAATGCATTTTGCGAAATACAAGAAAATGTTTCTTGAACTGGGCTCAAATTTAATTGTAAAATTGGTCAAATTTTGTTTAAAACCACACATCAATATTCCTCTGTCATTACGATTCAGTAAAAGTATAGAGTTTGAACTAGTTGATGCACACGTTCTCTAGCTATAAGCAAAAAGTCATATTTGATATTTGAAATTTTGCTAATAACTCGCGGACTATACTACGTCACAGATGACTCAAACTATACTTTATCGGAATCCTTATATGGTCAGGGCAATACTTTGGAGGGGATTTGACTTTTTCTGGTAATTTGTTTTAAAGATTTTTAGCATGTTCAGATGCAGGGACCTACTCCCCATTCCAGAAAAATACAGCACTAATTTTTGGAATTATTATAAGATCGTACATTATGGCTTCAAGCGTTTATTGCAACCACCCACCAAAAACAAACCACACACAGCTTACTCGTACTTAATCCATAAAATATCGAGCCAGCCTTGGTTCAAGCTTGGCCCAGTCCGCTAAAAGAGTAAAAACTTGCTCTTCAAAAGAGTGAGAAGAAGAAACAATCACTCCAAGATAGTAAAAATCACTACTAAACCACTCTAAAGAGAGTGGAAACCATACTGAGCACTCTTTCACGGTATGAGTGGTTTTAACTTTCTATGAGTGATTTTCATTAATCTGCAGTGATTTTTACTCTTCGCATTCTTTTAGAGAGTGAGTTTTCAAAGCTCTTTTACATTAACCCTAGAACTACGAGGTGGGGGGGGGGGGGTGTACCAACCCCTAAAGTTTTTCATCTGTCATAAAAAAGCGCTCATTTTAGTGATAAAAGTTTTTACCCCACACCTTACCCGGGGGTAGGACCGACCAACAAAGGTGTCCATAGGGGCGGTGGGAGTTGTGTATCCCACCATTTGTTTCTACAGTAAAATCTATTTAATTTCCCTGTTATAAAATTATTTTCAGAGCTATTGACTTTTTATATTATTTGTTTGTTAGTTTGAAATAGTCGTTTCCTTTTATATTTATGAGAAAATTCGGTTTTAGCCAGAAATGTACATAGCCAGAATTTCCCGATTTTGCAAGGGGGCACTCACATTAGCTATTATGACGTCATAACGATATTTTGTGCGGAATGTTTGCACTTCTTTTGGTACCACTGGATAGAAAAGACCCATAGCTATACATTAGTACGACATAACGGTATATGACGATTCCCCCTCGGAATATGGCTCAGTAGTTCCAGGGTTAAGAGAGGAACAAATCGTCCTACTTGGTCCACAGTCTTTCAGACTCAGTTAGAGGCGATGTCTTCGGAAATACACCGAGTTGGAACTTCCAATTTCAATATGGTACTGAGAAAAATAGGGTCTTTCACGTGAATCAATGCGGACAGGTACGCAGCGTCATCATCCCTATATCTTCTTGTCAAAATTTGCCGTGATAGTACGGCGAATCCTCTCGTTTTTCAACAGCTACGCATGGCGATTTTGTTCAAGATAGGCCGAACGACTCAGGCTAAGCATACCATTTACAGGATTTGAGATACTACAGAGTTTCTATTCTACACGTTTTTACGATTTGCGCATGCTCAATACCGCATATGATGTTGCCATTTCAGGAAAATTTGATTTGTTGTCAGGTAAAACCCTGGTTTTGTTTTCAATACACTAACTGGAAATTCAATACACTAATCAGCGGCGAATGCTGTTTGCTGTGGATATATTTTACTGCATTTTAGCCATTTTATCCGGACAATCTTCAGTTGCAAACCATCAAAAATTCGTGATATTTTACGTTGGAAAATAAACCACGTGAATAGAGTGCCCTCTCAATGATGTCTACTATCTGGCCTATACATAATACGTGAATGGTATTGTTCATATGCCTATGAGCTGAAAGACAAACAGAGATAGAAAACGGCCGAACTTGGATATTTCAGATGAAATGATACTAGAATGAATAATAACACATAACAACCTTTGCATTAAAGTTTTAACTTCAAGATAGGCTGAAAAATGCACTTCAAGTCCTATTAGGTAAAAATTGAACGCTTTTGGAGTATTATTCTGTGTCAAAACTATCGCCATGATCAACGACTTCATCAAGACTTGAACCTCTAAAATCATTTGACAAAAGGGACTATCTCAGGAATGTTTTTTGAGTACAAAGCGTACCTATTTTGTAAAATATATCTTCTTATTGCCCATTAATCCAAAAAAGTGCATTATCATTACGTCGATTTTTAAATAAATGTTCGGAACTTTTGGTTGTTTTGGCTAAATTCAACCTATGCTAAACTTGTTTACTAACCGGTGTATTCCATAGACTACTATACACGCACGGAAGCAGTATGTACGTCCAAGCCTGAGTCACGGAGGTTTTATATGAATAGACCTAGTGTCTTCAAACAGACGTGCAGTCGTATAACATTGTGTAAAGTTATTCTTTTTATCATGTTCATGTCTATTGCCATCGAGGGTGTCTGTGCACAGTTCCTTGCATTGCGGAACAGTCGGCAGTCCTGTATAGGGGTGTCACCTCCCGACGTACATTTATAATGTAACAATTTGACAAAAGTTTAATTTATCTAACTTAATTGCCCACCAAGTCATATGGAACTTATGGTGGTCAAGTACTTCAATTATGTAGATACAGGGTGGTCAAAAATCTATCTATATTTATAAAAATGTCTTCAAAACACCCCTTATTTGGCACTGGAGATGCAAATTTTCATGATTGAGGTATGGGAACTACATGTAAAATAAGCTCAACAATCCAGTTTTGAAAGTTAAAGAGAATTGGACAGAGCGTTTCGTAAAAATGGACTTGTTGGATCAAAATTGAGCGTGAGGGCGCTATTTCAGATTTGTCGCAAACTTTCTATGTTTTACCAGTTTTTAGTTTACTTAAGTAAAGAGGATCACACCCAAGGTCTGCTTCAGAAATTTGAGCCTTTTATCATGTTTCGTTTGCCCGTAGCACCCTTTTGAATGTTCCCTACATTAAATCCCTATTTAAATGCATAGAGGTCAATGAACTTTATTAATGTAGCAACAAGTAATTAGTAATCTTTAATTGTCTAATTAACAAATACTGAGGCAATGAATGCTAAACATGATATCACTTGGCTGAGATCAAGTACAGACACAAGTAGAAATCCATCAATAATGTTTATTGAAGATCATGTGGCGGAGGATCACCATTGTACAGCATTGTGATCCTCCACCACATGATCCTCCACCACATGAGCCACCCCTGACTAATTAGAATTAACGAGTTACAGTAATTAGTACAAATGAAAATCATAAATTTTTGTTTCAGAAATTGAAAGGCCAATGTGATGTCTAAGGAACAAAATAGTACTAGACAAGCTTATAATAAATATCAAATAAACAAACTACATGCATGTAAACACGTCTTGATGAGTAAGAATGCAACAAAGCCACCCCTTTTAGGTGCACAGTATAAAAAACATGACCCTATGTTTTTGATAGAAAATAAACATCTTTAAGGGATCTAAAATGAGCGTTTATTGCGTTTCGACAGTATTTTTTGTGCGACATGAGAGCACCTCAGACCTATCGAATTGCATTCTGAATACGAAGCATGTCTTTCTGATATCAAATAATTTTCATTTTTGAAAATCACAATATAATACAAATTTTATGACAAATTATAAAAAATTGATATTTTTCAAATTTTGACATATAACAGTCCTCGAAGTGAATTATGTAAATCTAATGATATATTCTTAAAGTGTATGTAGCAGGGAGGAAAAGCCGACGGTCAATTGAAAATTTTGACCTTTCATATTGAAGATATGGATTTTTTTCCCAAAAATACCTAATTTTTGTTGGTGTTTTGGGAAAAAAATCCACATCTTCAATACGAAAGGTCAAAATTTTCAATTGATCGTCGGCTTTTCATCCCACCTACATACGCTTTAAAGGTCCGTTCATACTACCACCGCATTTGCGATGCGTTGCTTTGCGATGCGGTGCGTTGCGGCACTGCATCGTACTGGGAACTACTGCATTGCGATATCGCAATGAAGTTAAATACATTTTAACCTGGAAATGCGACGAGTTGCGTTGAGTTGCGGCAGAAAGTAATCGATATATCGGCATCGCAAAGCAAGGCATCGCAAATGCGGTGGTAGTATGAACGGACCTTAAGTATAAATCATCAGATTTATAAAGTTCACTTCAAGTACTGTTAAATATCAAAAATATCAATAAAATGTGTATTAAATTGCAAATTTCAAAAAATCAAAATTATTTGATATCAGAAGGACATTCTTCGTATTCAGAATGCAATTCGATATGTCTGATGTGCTCTAATGTCCCAAAATAAATAACGTCCAAACGTTCATACCCCAGCCCTTAAAGTAAAGGTAAAATGAAAATAACAACAAATAATGTTTCTTTTCCTTAAACAAGACCAAGGACAATAACAATTTGGGTGCTCCATTTGATTTCAATGCCCATAAGGTTAAGAAAATAGCTGTTGTTCGAAATCTACCTTACACACAGAGTGGGCCAACATTCAAATTTTAGAGTGTCTTGTACAAACATTAAAATTGGGTATCGCTATAAAATGGATCATAAAAACAAAACGGTAAATGCTAATTCCTTGTTTTTTTCACAAAAGGTCACTAATGGATATATATTTTTATAAAATGTTTTAAAACCTAAAAGGTTCAAATCGGTTCTTAAATAAAATGGATTCTTTTCTCTATTGCGCTTTTTTTGACTCACCCTGTATATGACGATTTTGCGAATTTTCGGTGACATTAATTTTTTTTTTCAGTTCTTGGTGTCATATAATATATTGGAGTATGTTTCTGGAGTATATTGGAACACATTCCTACCAAAATCTTAAAAAATCCCATGTATATATTCATTTGTACAAAATTGAACAGGCTAAGGTAATGTGTATAACGAACGTCAGGGTAATATCACACTGGTCTTTTCGTGTCATTGTTCCTAAAACCAATGACCGTGAAACAAGGACAGGACAGGGCAGGGAGGTGATTACGGACAAAAGTTTGAAGTGTTCTAACGGTCATTTTTTTAAACTTTTACAAAAGATAGAAAGGCAAACCATGACAAATAAATGTAGGCCTTATAATAATTATTATAGAAACTAAACACAGCCCCCCCCCCCCACATAGGCCTAACACTAACAGCACTATAGGCAGGTTTTAGTCCTTGTCAGACCTTGATTAAAGGCATAATTTGCCTTTAATAATAAAGATACTGTTTGGATCTGAAGTTCTGGCTGCTAAAAACTTTGAAACTGTAATAGTAGGTATGTCATTGTGGCTGCACAATAATTCTGCCACACTGTGCATGCAAGCATAACAGTGAATTGAAAAGCGCGCGCTTCAAAGTTGACCAATTTTAGAAAACATCTATGTCAAAAAATGAATTTCCTCATATGCTTCATTTATCCAAATTGTTTGAATTTTTAATAGATGGTGTGTGAAGACTTTCCGCGGGTCCGCATAGCTGAAATATTAATCTTTCTTAGCATGTAAATTATTTCCGTCGACAACGAATGAAACACTTGCCTTGCCTTGAGTAAAACTAACTTTTTTAGGGAGTAATTTTCCCAACCACAATAGCTCTAAGCCATTGTGTGTGTCCAAGGCCATACTATTTTTGTATACGCGATACAATAGAATGGCTGTTCCTTTTACCATTTGTCTTCCCGTGTTAATCCAGATAACAAAATGTTAATTTAAAGTCTCATTGCAAATGAATTTTATTTTTACTTTTCGGATTTAGCTTTGAGCAATGGTGACACATACCATGTTTACAGAAAAAATAAAATTATATTCCAGACATCGTCAAAATGTCAAACTTTGTATTTTTTTGTATCATATTTAAGTAATTAACTGCAGTTTCTTTATCATAACAGGTTCATACTTGACAAATTTATGGTGAATGAATAGACTTTCATTAAATATTTAAAAATCCAAAATTACTCATGCCTAATTTACATAATAATATCATGAATACATAATTAGCTGTAATTAGCTAATTTGCATAATTAATTACTTTTTGTGTATTTTTGTTATCAATTGAAATAACTTTGTATACATATGTGTGCAAAAAAACCGCACCCTGATATCATGTACGGTTTTCTATTGGCATCAATTTTGCATATTAATTAGCTGAACTTGGTCATTTTTTCACTTTTAATTTGTCTGCAGATTGGCTGAAATAGCTAAAATAGTATATTTGGTTAATTTATTATAATTATTCAATGATAGATTTTTAAATTTTGTTTTCTTTAACGAGGTATGGAAAGATAGGCATTTAACCTGTGATACTTAAATTAACGCTGCTTTTTCAAGCAAGGGTCCAAATAAACCTTCAAAATCTCGAAATGTGCCAATTTTGTCATTATAGCCATTTGTGGCAGGTTTTAATTCCATTTATGAGCATCTTAAAATTGACACTACATCACAATGCATTGACCGATTTCAATTCCGTTTTTTGATTTTTGATACTTTAATAAAGTCCATTCATGTAGAAACATTAAATAACGTGTTTCTGCTGCGCTTATTTTTGGGGTGATATGCCTAGTAATAGCAGACAGTGACTTGTAAAAGTGCTGACAAGCTGCAAAGCTTTGAAGGTAATGTGCAATTTTATGTGTTGATACAATTTCTTGTAGAAATTTACTAATTCACAGTAGTGTAAATATTATGCATTTCTTTATAATACAATCACTAGCTGTTTCCATATTTTTGGACATCGTCTGGTGACCAATTCAAGTTGATTGGTCCTGTGATAGAAAGCGATTATAAAGTTTTTCCTTGGTTTTTTTATGTGGGGAGAGTGGAAAGCATATTTTGCGATTGTTGGGTAATCAGTTAACTTGATGATGTGCGATGGCATCGGTCCAACATTGAAATTTGTTAGTTCCAGTTTTGGTTAACGTTGTGTAAATTTATGTGGCTAACTGAATGAATGATTTATAGTAAAGCAATAAGGTGCGGTTTGCATAACAAATTTATTTTTAATCCTTTCCAAAAATTGTTAGTTTTGGCTGATCACGTTGCTTCCTTTCCTTTCAATATGAGTCAAACAATTAAGGTGAAACAAAGAATTGGTATTTCATTCTAATTATTGTTGTTTTACAAAAATCTGTAGCAACTTGTATTTCAATGGGAACTTTACTCAAAAATTTCAAAATATGCTTTTAATACATGGATTTCCTTTCCCCCTTCACATTTCCATTAATTACTGATTTCCCTTCTTCTTCCCCAGTGCCCATCCTGCCTACGACCACACAGTGTTCTGAACAGAAACTCGCATATCAAAACGACCACATAAGTTTTTTACCCACTAAAATACCATCACCCAATAATCTTCCCCAGCAACTGCGTATGCCGAAAACCGCGCAACCCGAGATCCGCTCTAGTTTTAATTGTTTTTGTTTCTTTCTTATCGTCAGGTCCACAAAACACCCAGCATGAGGGGGTTGGTCATTGCATACGTGGTCTTTTTTTCTGCTGTTATTGTTAATTCAGTTTATGGTGAAGGTAAGTGAAAAAAAGTAAACCGGTATTGTATTTTGGTATGTTGAATGGGAACAGATTTGTATAAGGAACACATACGTTGTCTTCATTTATAAATTCAATATCTCTCTGTACACTGGGATGTGCGTTAAAGAAGTCACTGCATGACAGGAAAACTACAGGGTGTCCCAAAAAAAGATGCCCCTCATTGCGCCCTCTTTTTCTGCTATTTCTGACAAGTTGATCAAATATAATTTGGTATGTAAAGAAACCTTGAGTCGTTAGCTTTAACAAACTAAAACAATAATATCAATCGTCTCACAACTTTTAAAGAAATGTACCCGTTTTTTACTCGGAGAAGGTTTGGCTACTGCAAAGATTGAAAAGTAGTACACATACCATGCATGAATATCAAACATTCCTCAATGATAACTTTATAAAATAACTTTATTTATGGAATGGACTTTATCGGTTTATGGGCAATGGGTTTTGTTAATAGTGTCATTATTTTGTGGGTAAAATGGATGGCGAATGGGACTTCTTTTGCTTTACTTGCAATTACTTATTTTTTCTTGGTTATTTATGCCTTTTGGTTTTATTATGTTTCTTACTTTCTTTCTTTGTTGTTTCTTGCTTTCTTTTTTTTTTTATTTACAACATAAGTCATTTCTCTTTTTAGGATAAAAAGGTAGCCCTTAAAGGCTGTTTGGTTTGTCTTTGGTTCTTCTGAAGTGAGTTTACTGTGCTGCTCTGCCCTCTTCCTGGTTGCCTCCTTGGCGAATACAGGTTTCAGCCCTGGTCCTCATTGCATCAATTGCGTTGCGTACTATCCTTGTGCGCCAGAAACTTGCGAATGCATTCAGTAATACGTTTGGGAAGATCTTGGATTTTACCACAAAGGAAAAAAGTGGTGTGAGGTCTGGTGATCGTGCAGGCCACTCCACAACACGAGCCACCCAACCACTTTGTTTGATATCCGTGGACAGAGTGAAAAACGGGCACTTTTATTCAAAAGGGCATATCTTCAAAAGTTGGGAGCCGATTGAAATAATTGTTTTGGTTTATTAAAGCTAACGATAAAAGGTTTCTTTACATACCAAAATATATTTAATCAATTTTTCAGAATAGGAGAAAAAGAGGGCCCAATGACGGGCCTCTTTTTGGGACACCCTGTAAAGACAATAGTTTACAAATATAGACTGCTCATAAGGAGATGGTGAGAACTAGCTCCCGAGGTGATCTTGAGACCATGGGTCTACTATTTCCCCGAGACCGTCAGGTCCATTGGAAATACTAGACACATATGGTCTCAAGATCACCAAGGGGAAACAGTTCTCATCATCTCCCAAATAAAGAGCAATCTATATTTTGTTTTATACACCTCACATATATCTTTTTGGCATCTGATTAGTTATTCTTAGTCAGTGGGAGTGGTCTATTACGTAGACTCATAATCTAATTGGATAATCGCATGATGTTGGGTGTCGTCTATCACGCTGTAGACGACCCCATGTCATTATAAGTGTTGATAACGCGTAACACGCTCATAGAGGTGCGAGTATGTACGCGCAGTACGCGTAACAAAAGATGTGAAGTTGTAAACAAGTTTCGTTCATTTTAGAAAAAGGGGAGTTTTTATGACGGTAACTTAATTGTTGCTTTAAAAATAGTTTACAGTTATTAAAATAATATTTAACTGACTAAGAATGAGAATAAACGATAGGAATTTTACTTTTGACAATCCTCTACCGTGTGATAGACGACAGGCAGGTCCAATATTTTTATCGTAGTAGATACCGGCTGCGCCGGCATCCACTACTCAAAATATTGGACCTGCCTGTCGTCTATCACACGGTAGAGGATAGTCAAAATAAAAATTCCTATCGTTTATTCTCTAAAATTGCATTTATGTATTCGCCCCATTGGCTTGGTGAAAATATTCCCGTTCAAATGACATTATCCAAACTACAATGACATGTTGCTAGGGCTAGGATGTGTGATCAAAATATTACATTAAAGAGTTCAATTTTTAGGATTGTTTCAATTGATCAGTGATTTTTTGGTAGGCAAATCCAGTAAAATGGTACTCACTTTCCATTTTACTGGATTTGCCTACCAAAAATCACACTGATCAAAATATTGTTTACATATCAAAACGGCCGCCATTTTGGATTTGGTGGTTATCGCCACACGTTTACAATAACATCATGCACACTATAATCGGGGGTACTAAATCGACAGTTAAAAAAGACAAATTTGTTAAAGCCTCACTGTCAAGTTTCATGTACACCATCAGTATTGATATTAACATGTAGAAATTTTAATTGTCGTCGTTCAAATAACACCAAAATGATAAATGATCAGGTATTGTTATTGTTATGATCAAATTATTCATTAAATGGGTAATGAATTTGAAAGTCCGTCCTTCAAACACAAAACATTGTATATTTAATTAGATGACATAATTGAAACAAAATCCTATTTTCTGTGACAAGGCCATTTGATTTCATCCATAATGTGTTTGTGGAAGTGCATTAGGGACGAACCATTAGATATCCAGGGGTTGGGTAGTTGGGGTTGTAATCAAATATGACATTAACTTGAAGACCTGAGCGCAAGAAGACTGTAAGCCCATATTTGGAATTTTGAGATATGATCGTTTAAACTTTTAAAATAAGATTATTTTGAAACCAAAAAAGCAATAAAATTGATACTTCTCGGGTACATGGGTATAGACAAGAAGAATCATTTTGTATATCAACCAAGTAAATATATGTAATATTGATCGATATTGATCGATTTATCATTTTTGGACTTAAGATCTTCTTGCGCTCGGATTGAAACAAATCTCAAAACTGAATGCAGATGTTGAACTATTTAACCATATTGATAATCTATTTGCAAAGACGAGCAATTTGACACCTTGTTGTTTGAATTTGAAGATGGTTTTAAAATTTGACCTCAGTTGACCTTTAACCGGAAGTGACCCTCTAACTCATTAACCGGGCTCAAAATGTATGATTAATCATTTTCGTAATCGTTGTGATGAGACGAGTAATTTGACATGTTTCTTGACGACATTGGACAATTTTTCATTTTTGACCCCTCTTGACCCCTCACGTGACCCGATGATGAGGGACCAAATTTTAAAAAAAATTGTCAACATTTTTGTCTTCATCCAATAACTTCAAAACCACCTGTAACTCAATTTCGTCAAAAGTGGACTTAGTCTTCTTGCGCTCAGGTCTTCATTATCCTTCTGGCTCGCTTAAGATGAGTGGTGTCCTCGAACTACAACAACACACCACATCCTTCTATCCTGCATGGCCATTCCCAAATCCATAACATCCAGACTAGTGTCCTGTTTCAACACATCCACGTATATTAGAGGGGGTCAACCAGGTTTTCTGTTTCCATGCTTTGGTGTCCAATAGATCAGCTTGGCTACATGCTCATTTTTGCTTGTGTACGCATGCCCAGTGAAGCGTGTCCTCTTTCTGATCTTCTGTGAAAGTTTCGGTAGGTCACCATACAGCTCTTTGTTTTTGATATTCTGCTTCCACGTTACTGTTCTAAGCATTCTTGTGTAGCAACCATCAACTTCTTTACATAGTCTGGGAGACATGGTCCATGCTTCACATCCATAGGTTAGTACTGATTAAACGGTAGCTGCAAATATACGGATCTTGAATTTCCTTGGGAGAGATTACCTCCAGATTTTGTTTTGTTGATGCTGTTACATGCCCTCCATGCGGCTGATTTGCGTGTTTTACGTATTTTTTCGTGCTAGCCACCCATGCACCAGATACAGACTTGACATTTAATATGGAATATTTTTCGCAAAATTCTAAGACTGGTCTAGAAGGGGTCTGCATAAACCGCACGGGCTAAATATTAACCGGGGTTAAATATTAAACATGTTTCCTGTATACACCAAGCGCGCTCGAAGCACTCATGGACGCAAAGCGGCATTCGAGTGCGCTTACGCACGTTGGACTGGTGGATTTTTCAATGTCAGCGAGGGCTTGTCATGGTCTCCCAGGCACTGAATAAGTGCTGATATTTGAATACCGATTTGAGTATTCTGAAAGTCTTAATGCAGGTTGCAGGTTTAACTATCGTGATATTTTATTACTTTTCAATAGCATGGACATGTCAGAATCTGGAGGATTTTTGTACCAGCGATAATACAAACTGTGACAAAGGATATTTCAAATCAAACTGTCCCAAAACGTGTGGAGATTGTGGTAAGAAAAGCATTTTCATCTTTCTTGTTCTAATTAATATGACGGGTGGACAGACTTTTCAAGTAGAGACTATCGGTCGACATTTTTTTTCATTTTTTGGAGATTAAAGTGACCCTAAAATATTACCACACACTTGAAAAAATCTTGCAAAAATTAACTTGTTTTTTTTGCAAACATTTTGAAAAATGTTCTGAATTTTTTCCAAAAAATCTCAGTCAAAATCAATCAACTTTGGCCAAAAAAGGGCTGATATATGCATTGTGTAGGCCTACACATTGAGCACACTGCACTGAGGTATATCTCAATGTGTAGTCCTACACATTGAGCACACTGCACTGTGGTATATCTCAATGTGTAGGTCTAGCACACTGCACTATTGTATATCTCAATGTGTAGGTCTACACATTGAGTAAACTGCACTGTGGTATATCTCTAAACCCAAAATTAATGGGTTTTTTTGCAAAGAGATTTTTTTTCGCCAGAGGACACTTTTCTGGAAAAATCACTTGAATTTTGTTTGTCCAGTCAGAAGTTGGAAACCTAATATGGGCACATTGCATCATATTGACTGAAAAGAGCTTCATGGGGTTAAAACATGGGCCATTTCCAAACAGGTAGGGTCTAAAAGTGAAACTCTCATTTTTGCACGCACACACTCCGCTAGTTTTGTATTATTTTGCTTCTTCTTACCTGCATGAAACCGGGTGATTTTGAATGTAAAATGGGCAGGCCCCATGTAAGCTTCTTGTGGAGAAAATAGCGCATCTTCCCATGGCGATCTTGTGAAAGTGGTTTCCCGATACCGATCTGATTATTCTGAATATCTTTATGTTGGCTTCAGGTTAACTATGACATTTTGTTATTTTTCTTAGCATGTAAGGATAGGCGAGATTATTGTGTCGACGAATATAAAAGTTCGTGTGACACGGACGAATTTTTCAAACAAACGTGCCCTGCATTTTGTGGACTTTGTACACAAGGTACAAATCCTGGATATGTGACACAAGGTAAGAAAAGCATTTGTATCTTGTTTCACTAATTAATATTAAACTAAAGCATGTGTGGATAAATACAATGCCTCATTTCAAATATATAGTTTTAGTTTTGGTTTTGGTTTTGGTCACGTGGTTTCCTATTGTCCTGCCTAACCACTTGAATCACAAGATATCGAACTCATTGTTTCTACCTTTTGTTTAAAACTAAACATTTGTGGCAGGTAGTTTCGGTTTTGGTTTCAGTTTCTTATAAGTGGTGTGACAAATAAAATTACAGGATTTTCGAGTTACCTGATCTAAGTATACAAAAGAAATGTTTAAATTTCGCAGTGCAATATTCACGAGCAGAGAAGTCGAACAAAGCAGTCTACATTTGAAAGCATTGATTTAGTTTGAAAGCATTGACAAGAGACTACGAAATCAGCCTAAGCTGATTTCACTGTGAAAATATATAGACCATCGAAATATTTGCATTCGACATTACAAAAGGGCAACTATTGTAATTGTATAGGTGCTATAAACAAAATCGATTCATGTCCTTAATCCCATGTACCAGAATCGATGGAAGGCCATTATATGACCTCTAATAACCTAATAACCTAATGACTTTTACTGAAGCAATTTTTACTGCAAAAAGTAGAAGATAGAGGGGAGAAGAGATGTGTGATGTGTGTGATGTGTGTGTGTGTGTGTGTTGGGGGGGGGGGTTGGAGGGCAAGGGGATATGCGCCGGGAGAGAGAAACATATGAGAGAGAGCATTGGAAGTGAAAGAGAAGGGGAGGAGAGCTCGAGATGAAGATATCGAATGTAGGGGAGGAGGAGGGGAAAGGGGTAATTTAGGGAAGTTGTGGTTATATAGGAGGGAGCCCCCTCTTAAAGAGGTATGGGTTGTGCTGCCCGGGGATAATAAACTAATTCATAATCAATTCATCTCCATGCATCGTTTATGTTTCATACAAACAAACAAATCCCCCACCCCACCCCATCCTTCAATATACGCGCATGTATATGATTTCTAGGCCTACATGTAGAACTCGTGAGTGTAATATGCCACCTACCGTCGACAGAGAGCATCAACTGTCGTCCGCGGGATAGATTTCCGATATCAATCATGATAATAATTATGTTAGCACAATAGGCTATATTGTATACTTCTGGTTATATACCCTATACTGTGTCCTCCCAGCATAATAGTGTTATGATTACAGACCAGATCAGCTCTACTTTTTAATCCCTTGATTTTTGGTTTCTGAACAAAAGAGAAACCAAAACTATATATTTGAAATGAGGGACTGTTGACAGGAAACCACAATATTTTCACTGATATGAAACAATATGAAGATAGATTTCAAAATTTTCTGATATACAGTCATTTTTGAAACTTTTTTGAGGAGTGTATATCAATATGCTGCAAATATCTAAAGGCCTAAACACTTAATGTATTTCTTGATCAAATGTTTTGAATGATTTTTTGTTTATCTTAGTGGATAATAGCATTCTTTTCTGGTTGTTTTGGTGCTGAATGTAGTCAATAACGGATAGGGACATCATCAGGCCCAGATTAAAATAAGTTGCACGTTCTTGATACTTTCTTATCCGTTTTAATTATTGTTCACAGGTATTTGAAACGGTTGAGTGCGTTAAAAGAATTGACGGATGTGACTACAACGTCGGATTGTGGTTAACGGCAGGTGAGTAAAATAATTTCATCAATCCATTTCAGTATTGCTTTCTTTATTTTTTATCTTTCCACAAGACACACAGTGCCCTGTGCTTTTATTTTCATTATATATTTTCAAAATCACAAGAATCAATAAAAATCACACAAGGAAAATCACAAATGCAGCATCAATGTTACATCATATAAAAGTCTACTTTACCAAATACATGTAATTTAACATTGTCTTCAACAAAACAAAATTAAAGGTCAAATCTCCACTTTTTATAATGAGCAGAAAGTTTACCCTTTTTTTAGCAATGTAATACCCAGTTTCCCTGTTATTTTTAATATGTACTTTGCAAGCAATAAAAGAGGGCGTCTTATTTTGAAATTTACACAAATAAATATAATATTTTACAGACAAGCATATATGTGACCCGGCAGCACAAACGAGCCGTAAATTCCCTAAATTGTATTCTGTGTTACGGTGTAAAATGTGTACGAAGGTCGTATTCATCGATAACTTAAGCTGGCCCGACTTCCGTCTTATTTTGATAGTCAAAAACTGATCAATAATCCTATTGTTGAAGTGGATAATAAGCTTCTACCTTAGATGGCCGGCTATAGAACTTTTAATAGCTCTGGTCTTTGTTTGCTTTTGCTAAATCCTGTTCAAGTGGTGGGTTACCAGGCATTGTATTTTGTACAGGTATGCATAACCAACAATTAACAATGAGAGAACTTTCTTAAACCTCGATGACTTGGGGATGATTTGAAATGACCGCCAATTATGACTGTTTGATATATATTGCCAGCAATGTGGAAAAAGAGACACATGTAAAAACGTAAATAGCTATAATTTTGTTGAAGGAGCAAAGTTTAACAAACCATAACCTCGCTTCTGGATATCGTTTGAAGTCAAATGATATACCATTTTTAAGTTTATGATGTTTATTTTTTAAACACGAAATAAAACAAAATTGACCGGGGGAGGAATTTACGGCTCATTCGCCGTGGACGGTCACATATATGTAAGAAAATTGTCTTTAAAAACCCAAAACACCTTTTCAAAATTTGACATTGAAAAATTAATGTCATGTTTGTCTTGAATAACCTTTACTAAATCATCCTAAATTGGTTTTACGAGCTCACATTCACAAAAAATATGAACAATAGATTCAGGGAATGATTTACAAAGATCACAAAGAGGTGAATCTTTACGTTTGATTTTAAATAAAAAATCATTAAAAGCAATATAGCTTTATGGAAAACCTTGAAATTAGAGCATTTAAAATTACGCAAATGAATTTCTTCCCACTCAGTGTCATCAGGGTCATCAACCACATTATCGACATCAGCAATTTTTTCCCTAAATTCGACACGCCTCTCCGGAATACATGTCTCTGTCAAAATAGAATATGCAAATTTTGGGCACCTTTTGAGCATTAAGAAGACCCGCTGTGACATCATCAAAAATATTAGAGTTGGAATCTGAACCCTGAAGCCACGAACTGGGAATACATTTCATCAGGAAATTAAATTTTCTTCTATCTAACTTGGATATACCAAAGTCAAGAATCAATTCTTCAAAGAGTCTACTACCTGGGAGAGGTGGATTTAAAAGATCACTTATATACACAATACCTTTGTCGCACCAATCCTCATAAAGAAAGAACTTCTTAGTTTTGGACTTAATATTTCTATTAAACCATAGACACTGGAAATATCCCAAATCAGAAAAACTTTTATTATAAATATCATGACATGCCCTATCACGATAAATATACCAAGTCCTGAGAGAGTCAGCTAATTGGATATTATCAAGCTTATTAAGAAAACTCTCAGGAGTATATGATTTCCATAACAAATCACGAAAATGACGATCCATATCAGATAATTCAATTGTTTTCCAAAAGCTTTTAAAATTATTATCCAGTAACAATTTAACCCAAGTCATTTTTTGAGCCAAACAGAAATTATAAGGGTCAAGCATACGAAGGCCACAATGAACAAAATTGTTACGAACAAAAACTCTTTTGACCCCACCATTCCAAATAAATTTATAAAATATCTTATCCAGGACTTTGAAAAATGCTTTCTAATCTCGTCACCGTGATATGGACTGGGACACTGGCACTGGACTAAGTTTGATTAAAGGGATTCTGGATTTCTAAAGGGTGTTCCCCCCAAAAAAGAGAATCCTCATTGTGCCCTCTTTTTCTTCTATTATCGAAAAGGGTTTTTTTTTCTCTCTTATTTTCGATCAAATATATTTTGGTATGTACAGAAACCTTTAATTACTAGCTTTAATGAATCAAAACAATTATTTTAATCAGCTCACAGCTTTTGAATATATGCCCTTTTAATAAGTGTATCCGTTTTGGTTTATTAAAGCTAACAATTAAAGGTTTCTTTACATACAAAAATATATTTGATCAACTTTTTGAAAATAGGAGAAAAAGAGGGCGCAATGAGGGTTCTCTGTTTTTGGGACACACTGTACGATATTGGACTGTACCCAGAACCGGATAAGATTCAAGACATTAGCATACGTTCTATTTTGGAAATATGTGCTTATTTAAGCACCAAGCGGCAAGTTCGCGTAAAATCTGGCAACCAAATTATTTTGGTTAATTAGGGTATGCTGAATTCAAAAGATTTATTTGCCAAGCCATATTGGAACCCTGTGACCCTTAAATGAAACCCCAAATCCCCTACACGTTCATACAGTGGGCAAACATTAAACATGCTCTAAAAAAAGACATGCCAAATTATTTGCCTGGGTCCAATGATCACCAAAATGTAAAACATTTGCGCGTATGACATAATCTCAACAGATTCAAGGTCAATATAGGGGTAAAAATTAAAGTTGCTCTGATTTTCCTAAAAATGAATGCAAACTGTTCCTCAAGGGATTCAGGAAAAGAACAGTTTTTACTATCTGCGATGTCAAGTTCAGAAGATAGATGATGAATAAATACAAATTCCAATGAATCCTTTATATATTTTGACTCTATGCTATGTAACATGCTAATAAGACATCACAGATAGTGCACACTATTCTTTTTCTGAAACGTCTAAGCTATGCGAACAATTTGCCGCAACCTTTACGAAAATTGGAGCAACGTAAACGTTTGACCCATAACTAACAAGCAAATCGACCTGTGACTTTTGTGCCCCATTACCACTTAATAGGTCATACACGCATAAACATTACATTTCTGGGATCCGTGGGGACAGACGCGTAATATGACATGTTTGAAAGTGTTATTGGAATAAACCAATTTTTGCCCCTATATGATCCTATGGGGGCATTTGCGGGTCTTTTTTTAGCGTCACAGTCTAAAAATATTTTTTGGCAGACAACAGATTCGATATCAGCATACCCAAATTAAGAAAATAACCTGGTTGCCAGCTTTTACGCAAACTTGCGGCTAGGAACGCAATGTTTCCAAAATAGAACCAGTCTATTAATGGCTATGGCAATTTGAGATCAAGATAGACAATTTAATGTGTGTCTTCCAATCGATTTTTCTAAATATATTTTATAAAAATATTATGACATCTACCCACGAAACCAATTTCGTTGAAAAGGCTTCATCGATCTTTAAATAATAACTGTAAAAGACATGTATATTTAGTAGAGTCTTCCCTCAGTACACAGATTGTACTGTGTACTGAGTTTTAAGGAAGCAAAATGAAACGCAAAACATTTCTCATCACCTCTAATGCGCTCATGTTGCTAGCCCATACACCCTCTAACCATACTAGGGTTCTTATGTCCATAGGTTCACCGTCCCAAAACGTCTCTGCATTTAAACACCCTTACCGCCAATTATTATGAGGATCCTGTACCCATGAAAATTGAACACGGTCCTAAAAAGACTACTTCGTTACAATAATTATGTGTACATGTAGATTGCCCAATACAAGGGCACGAACACTACGAATATTTGCTACAAATATTATTATTATTATTATTATTATTATTATTATTATTATTATTATTATTATTATTATTATTTATTATTATTATTATTATTATTATTATTATTATTATTATTATTATTATTATTATTATTATTATTATTATAAATTTGATATAATTTGGAAGCGTACTTAGTATCTTTTACAATTTTATTGTCAGGTCAGGAAGACTATGATCGTCTTCGACCACTGAGTTATCCCCTGACAGATGTATTCTTGGTGTGCTTCTCAGTTGTTCAACCCGCGAGTTTCGAGAATGTATCTGCAAAGGTACCATAATTAGCCATTAATATTATATGATAAAGCCGATTCATACCTCGTTACGATAAAAGTGCGCGCGTTGATTCACATACTGCAGTTACTGTCCGTTTTCCTATACACAATACACAGTGCTCTCACCATTGAGCTGTGACCTCTACAAATCGTGCCACGTTAAAAGGATAGGCATTTGCCTAGTTAACGTCAATGTGTGAAAAATAACCGGCCAATATTAAAAGTACTCTCAAAACTTCTAGCAAATATATTTCTCTAACATGACCTAAAATTACAGCTAGGTTAGATGTTCAGAAATATTCGTACTTTGGTAAAACAGTGAGTGAGGGCAAGGCATAGCTAGCCAAATCCCGTGTTAATTGAATGGAGATTTGACCGAAAATTTTGGTAAACGGACCGCTCACTTCTGAAGAATGCCACACGAAAACGGTACAAGCTACATTTAAAGTACTCTCTGTTCGATCATCATGATGAGTTTTTTAAATAGTATGCCGAAATTTGGTACTGTAGGTAATTGACAAAAGGTCGTACTTCGCTGATGAGTAAGTGACAGTGAACATGAAAATCAGGGCCCATAACCCAAGTTAGTAGCTAGTTAGTGGAGGCCGTCACGGGACTGATTATTGATTATTGAAATGCCTTATTAATAGATACGCTCGATTTAGGGCAAGAAAAAAAAACCGGACACTTTTGGAGACATCATCATCATCATCATCATCATGCATCATCATCATCATCATCATCATCATCATCATCATCGACATCATCATCATCATCACTTTCTACATTTTTTCTAAACAACATAGGGCCTACCGTTTTAATAAGATTTTTTTCTTGAAATGCATGTAACTATAATTATTGTTTAGAGCGTGATGAAATAAAACATCACGATTTTCATCACAAAACAAATATAATGCACAAGAAATCGTTTGTTTTAGAGCGTGATGATGAAATAAAACATCACGGTTTTCATCACGAAACAAAGTAATACATAAGAAATCGTTTGTTTTAAAGCGTGATGAAATAAAACATCACGATTTTCATCACAAAACAAAGTAATAGGCCTACAAAAGAAATACATTTTTCGAGAGTGATTAAATAAAACATCACGATTTTCATCACGGAACAAAGTAATACATAAGACATCGTTTGTTTGATTGCAAACAACCGCGACAGTTCGTCTCACACACATAACAATGCACTGCGATCAAATAGGTTGATGACAACATTTGATTGAATGGACTGCACTGCGCCATGATTACGTGCACCGGTTCAAATCCTTTGTTTGGAGCCAATCAATAATTTCACGTACAGCCTCTATGCAAATTAGAGTTTACACACGCTGCAGCTGGGGTAATCGACCGAAGCTGGTTGCCGTTAGTGATCGAATGCATGAGCTTATTTGCTTTATTGAATCGATTTACTGGATTAATTTCCTGTTAACTGGGTTTAATGCCACATAAGTGCATCATGTTGCGTTTGCGTGAAGGGTTACTTACATCTGCCTAATACATAGGCAGTTCACTTGCCCATTTTGCATACTCTGGCTATTTTACATTTAAGCATAAAACGCTGACTTGTATTAATTTGTGTGCAATTGACAGATTTTCACATCTGATATTGTCAGTCACCATACTCCCTCTGTTAGCTTCCCAAGTGGACTACTTACTTTGGGTTGCGGTTAAGATTCTTAACACGGGACTCTATGGAGAGTTAGGCCAATTTCTGGCATAACTAAAATTGGCCATGATGTAATACATCTTTAAATGGATCTGGCTTGTGATTGGTCGCCCAGATCTCGCCATTGTTTAAATCGTCCGGGCACGTTCCATTATCATTAACTACATCGTACACAACAATCTATCGTATGTGGTGGCGCGAAAGTTAAACTCTCAGTGGTGCATTGACGTACATTTAATAGCGCGTCATGTACTACCATGCTTAGTACTTGCGGATAAATTGTATTGATAAACAAGTATGATTGACAGTGTGTTTTAGAGATTAAAGTCCCGGGGTAAAGTTCTGCTTAAAATCCAATGTACATAGCCGGATTTTTTACTCGGGTTTTCGCGATGAATAAACTGGCAGATTCCAAAATCGTTTCCTCGCGTGATAATAATTATCAATCTGCAAATATCAGACATATTGGTACTTGGCTTCCGAAGTGAATAAGTATTTTTAAATGTATGTAAAGAATTTCCACATCATAGTGCCATTTCAGTTAATAAAAAAATAAATAAAAATAATGTTATGCATACATAACACCAAAATGAACGACTCCTGATTGGTCACTGTCTGCGTGTTCCGGAAATCGAGTAAACCAATGTCCTTGAACATTTTAAGATCCATTGTTGCTTTGACATAACTGGATGACACTCCCTCATTTCAAATATTTAGTTTTGGTTTCTCTTTTGTTTAGAAACCAAAAATCAAGGGATTAAAAAGTAGAGCTGATCTGGTTTGCAATCATAACACTATTGTGCTGGAAGGACACAGTATAGGGTATATAACCAGAAGTATACAATAGCCTATTGTGCTAACATAATTATTATCATGATTGATATCGGAAATCTATCCCGCGGACGACAGTTGATGCTCTCTGTCGAAGGTAGGTGGCATATTACACCTACAAATCATTATACATGCGCGTATATTGAAGGATGGGGCGGGGTTGGGGGGATTTGTTTGTTTGTATGAAACATAAACGATGCATGGAGATGATTTGTTTATGAATTAGTTTATTATCCCCGGGAAGCACAACCCATACCTCTTTAAGCCGGGGCTCCCTCCCTATATAACCACCTCTTCCCTAAATTACCCCTTTCCCCCTCCTCCTCCCCTTCATTCGATATCTTCATCTCGAGCTCTCCTCCCCTTCTCTTTCACTTCCAATGCTCTCTCTCATCTCTCTCTCCCCGGCCCATATCCCCTTGCCCTCCAACCACCCCCCCACCACACACACACACACACACATCACACAATCTCTTTTCCCCTCTATCTTCTACTTTTTGCAGTAAAAATTGCTTCAGTAAAAGTCATTAGGTTATTAGAGGTCATATAATGGCCTTCCATCGATTCTGGTACATGGGATTAAGGACATGAATCGATTTTGTTTATAGCACCTATACAATTACAATAGTGACCCCTTTGTAATGTCGAATGCAAATATTTCGATGGTCTATATTTTTCACAGGTGAATTAGCCTAGACTTATTCGGTTTTGTAAACCACGTCTTTCAATGTAGATTACCATGCTCGATTTCTCTCCTCGTGAATATTGCACTGCGAAATTTAAACATTTCTTTTGTATACTTAGAGTAGGTTACTTCAAATCAAATAATTTTACGATCCACACCACTTATAAGAAACTGAAACCAAAACCGAAACTGACTGACACAAATGTTCGGTTTTAAACAAAAGGTAGAAACAATGAGTTCGACATCTTATGATTCAAGTGGTTAGGCAGGACAATAGGAAACCACGTGACCAAAACCAAAACCAAAACTAAAACTATATATTTGAAATGAGGCACTCCCTCATTTCAAATATATAGTTTTAGTTTCTCTTTTGTTCAGAAAAAAAAAATCAAGGGATTAAAAAGTAGAGCTGATCTGGTCTGTAATCATAACACTATTATGCTGGGAGGACACAGTATAGGGTATATAACCTTAAACCATTGCTGTGACGTCAGTCTATTCAATAAACTGTAGATTATTTTCTACGAATCAACAGTTTTCTGCACGAATCTACAGTTAAGTGTGGATTCGTACAGCGAAGTGTGGATTCGTACAAACATGTAATCTACAGTTTATTGAATAGAATTATGACTGTTTCTAAATTAGGCCTAAATGATAGAAAACAGAACATTATCATGAACAAATAAAAAAAATGAACGACATTTGAAAATTATGAAACAATTTTACAAAGTAAAAAATACAATGAATACAATATTTGATTTGTATAAAGCGCTGAGCTTATACGTTTTTCCAAAATTATATAATACAGAGCTATTTGTATGTAAAATAACAACGCAAATTTGGCATTTTGAGTGCAACTCGGCCATTGTACTTTCATGTGTGTCATAAATCTATTATTCCACCAAGATTTATAGGTAGGCCTATGTACTTTTTTTCTTTTAATTAAAAATATTTGACCTTTTGTCGTTTTTTTTCTTCATTTTTGTTTTGTTTTTATCGTCACAAATTTTGCATTTTGCTGCAATTCGGCCATTATACTTTTATTCGTGTCATAAATCTATTATTCTGGTACGATTTGCTAGTATAATGTTCTTTCCTTTTTCTATTATTTTAATAAAAAATATTTATCTTTTGTCATTTCTTTTCCTTTTTTTTTTCTTTTCTTTTCTTTGTATCTGCTTTATATTTTTTAATGTTTTTTTTCAATCGCTGACGTATATTTTATTTGGGAAATATCGCTGCATAGTATATGCCTACATTTTGTATGAATGCATTTAGGCCTTTGTATTTGTTTATTTAATTGTTTGTGTTTGAGCATGTTTGATTATGATAAAATCCACAGTAGGTCTATTTTCTGTTTAATTTTTATTTGGTTTTCGTACAAAAAAACAAGCTGCATTTTTTCATCAGATGGTATTTTGGCATGTCAGTAGGCCTAGTTCGATAATTAAATGTTATAATGTTACCGAAGTCCGGGTACAATTCTGGGTACGTAGGCCTACATTGATCGGATTCGAGTTCAGGGGCATGTAGGTCAAATAGTTCATAGAGCCAACAAAATAAAACAAAGTCTTCCTTTACACTGTTTACAAATTTGAAAAGGACTTACCTGTGTTCGGCTAAAATTAGAATCCTATTTTAGATCCTTTTTCGAAACACAATTAACAATTATATATCCTCTGAATGATTCCATCGCAAAATTACAATTATCAAAATTATCATGATTTACGGGGTGCATTTCAATGGTTGTTCCTAAACCAAACTCTCGATTAACTCGATTCATGGAGTAGAGCATCAGCATTATACTGATATCCTCATTTCTTCTGAATATGTTTGATCCACTATTATATAATTTCCGTATGGCAAATATAATAATTCATTATAAAGATAGGACATCCATCATCTCTAATATAATTGTGTGTATAGCATGCAGTACACATAACGCAAAGCAGGTTTAGCTTCCTTTAGGTGCAACACTGCAATGCCAATGATCTGCTATGACCAGAGATGAACCCGTGACCAATTTGGCAATTGTTATGCAAATAGAAACCTATTAAAAGCATCTAATGTAGGGCCTAGAACTACATACATTAGAAGTGGCTATAAACAGCTATTGATTGTCTAATCACTTTGAGAGGTTTTACGAATCCACGTTTATTCAATTTGTGTTACAAACATTTTAAATCAATCCTAACATTTGCAGACTGGTGTTTGTAAGAATCCACAGTTATAGAGAGTAATAATAGGCCTATTGTTAGTATAAAGCAATGGTTTAAGTCAGAGAATACACTCGAAACTGTTGATTCTTGATATTAATCCACTCGGCTCCGCCTCGTGGATTATTATTCAAGAATCAACCGTTTCTCGTGTATTCTCCTTAACAGAAGTATACAATAGCCTATTGTGCTAACATAATTATTATCATGATTGATATCGGAAATCTATCCCGCGGACGACAGTTGATGCTCTCTGTCGACGGTAGGTGGCATATTACACTCACGAGTTCTACATGTAGGCCTAGAAATCATATACATGCGCGTATATTGAAGGATGGGGTGGGGTGGGGATTTGTTTGTTTGTATGAAACATAAACGATGCATGGAGATGATTTGATTATGAATTAGTTTATTATCCCAGGAAGCACAACCCATACCTCTTTAAGAGGGGCTCCCTCCCTATATAACCACATCTTCCCTAAATTACCCCTTTCCCCTCCTCCTCCCCTACATTCGATATCTTCATCTCGAGCTCTCCTCCCCTTCTCTTTCACTTCCAATGCTCTCTCTCATATGTTTCTCTCTCTCCCGGCCCATATCCCCTTGCCTCCAACCCCCCCCAACACACACACACACACACATCACACATCTCTTCTCCCCTCTATCTTCTACTTTTGCAGTAAAAATTGCTTCAGTAAAAGTCATTAGGTTATTAGGTTATTAGAGGTCATATAATGGCCTTCCATCGATTCTGGTACATGGGATTAAGGACATGAATCGATTTTGTTTATAACACCTATACAATTACAATAGTTGCCCTTTTGTAATGTCGAATGCAAATATTTCGATGGTCTATATATTTTCACAGTGAAATCAGCTTAGGCTGATTTCGTAGTCTCTTGTCAATGCTTTCAAACTAAATCAATGCTTTCAAATGTAGACTGCTTTGTTCGACTTCTCTGCTCGTGAATATTGCACTGCGAAATTTAAACATTTCTTTTGTATACTTAGATCAGGTAACTCGAAAATCCTGTAATTTTATTTGTCACACCACTTATAAGAAACTGAAACCAAAACCGAAACTACCTGCCACAAATGTTTAGTTTTAAACAAAAGGTAGAAACAATGAGTTCGATATCTTGTGATTCAAGTGGTTAGGCAGGACAATAGTGCCTCATTTCAAATATATAGTTTTAGTTTTGGTTTTGGTTTTGGTCACGTGGTTTCCTATTGTCCTGCCTAACCACTTGAATCACAAGATATCGAACTCATTGTTTCTACCTTTTGTTTAAAACTAAACATTTGTGGCAGGTAGTTTCGGTTTTGGTTTCAGTTTCTTATAAGTTGTGTGACAAATAAAATTACAGGATTTTCGAGTTACCTGATCTAAGTATACAAAAGAAATGTTTAAATTTCGCAGTGCAATATTCACGAGCAGAGAAGTCGAACAAAGCAGTCTACATTTGAAAGCATTGATTTAGTTTGAAAGCATTGACAAGAGACTACGAAATTAGCCTAAGCTGATTTCACTGTGAAAATATATAGACCATCAAAATATTTCCACAGACATTACAATAGGCACTTGACAGATTATGACTTCAGTGTTATAAACCCTATTATACACAATTCTATTTATGTGCATGTCGCATGACGGAAGATCAATATCATAGAAAGCTGGTTTAAACTAACTTTTATTCAATTTATTTATTGGAGAATAGAGAGAGATAGAGAATGAGAGATCGCCAGGGAAAGAGGGTATGTGTGTGTGTGTGTGTGTGTGTGAGGGGGGAGGGGGTAAGGGTAAGGGAGAAAGAAAAACAGATGGGAGAGAGCATTGGAAGTGGGAAGGGAAGGAGGGGGAGAGGGGTGCTCAAGAGTGGAGTGGAATAATAGGGAAGAGTCGATATCGAGTGTCAGGGTGTCCCAAAAGTCTCGATACCTTTTTAAACCTTTGTATCTTTAAGAAGAAATGGTATACAAAAAATTTGAAAACATATTTGGAAAGAAGACACTTGGGCAATTTTTTGGTACCAAACTTGCCCCTTTTGTGCCTCCTACTTAAAAATAATGTTAGATGAATGTATAGGCACATAACGCGTAGTACCATACAGCAGTCATTCCTTTTCTGAACATTCACAGATCTTCTTGGGCTTGCTGATACAGCACGTCTTACTTTATCAATGTTTCGTGTATCGCCTTGTCTTCCTACGTCCATAGCGCACTGAATCACGTACTGATCCTGTCTTAAAGAATTTGTTGACAATGTTTTTTATGCAGCATTTTGATGGTGCTCGAGCATGTCCAGTGAGTTGATAATGTTCGTTGAACTTCTTGAATGTGAATTTGTTCTTGAATATTGTAAGTCATGTTGATACAACGCCATTTATCACTTATTCGTGCATACAAAATGTCAGCACTGTGCAAAAACAAACCGCTTGAATGCGCTTGCATGGAATGGGGGGGGTAGCAGAGCAAAACAATGGTTTCAACAGGACGGTGCGACTCCACTCACAGCCAAAGTGACTCTCCAATGGCTTGAAAATCGTTTCCATGAGAAGATCATGTTCCTCAAAACTGATCAAACTTGGCCACCTCATTCTCCGGATTTAAGTCAACCTGATTTTTTTCTGTGGGGTTATCTCAAAGACCGAGTGTATAGCACAAAACCTCGCAGCATACCCGACTTGAAGGAAAACATAAAGAGTGAGATAAGAAAACTTGAAAGAGACACTTGCAGAAGCGTCATACAGTACTTCACCGTCAGAGTACGCGAGTGTGCGAATTTATATGATGGACATCTTGAACATATTCCGAATAGACTACTTGCAAAACAAAACAAAAGTCCAAACTACGGAAGAACAAAATAAAAATAATGTGAAGTTGTTGGGAATAGTGTTTCAAGTTGACAATGTTCCTGGTGATTTGTTCCCATTAACCATTTTTGCATATGCGCTATATTCATGCATAATATCTTCTGACTTAGTATGAAAAGGGGAGTTTCAATGTGACAATTCAGTAATGATAGGGGTATCAACTCAATCAAAACATTATTAAATCCTTGAGATAAGGAAAATTACTTTACCAAGTCACTTTGTTAGGATTGTGAGCAAATGCAGAAGAGGGTGTTAATTTGACAATTCGTTTCTCCGGTTGAAAGAACGATTTTCCAATATGATAAACATTTGCTCGTATCTTCATACTACAACATGCAAATATTAGCAAGTTTGGTACCAAAAAAATTGCCCAAATGTCCTCTTTCTAAATATGTTTTCATATTTTCTGTATACTATTTCTTCTTAAAGATACAATGGTTTAAAAAGGTATCGAGACTTTTGGGACACCCTGTATATAGGTGGCGGAGGGAACATAGGTAAGAGGTATGGGTTGTGCTTTCCGGGGAATAATATAATTCATAATCAAATCATCTACATCATCATGCATCGTTTATATTTCAGACAAATAAACAAAACACCCCCCCCCCACCCCTCAATATATGCACATGATTTCTACGTGTAGGTCTAGGCCTCGTATATATCCATATTTTATGTCTCAACGATGTCTATGCATAACTTATCGGAACTCTGGTGCAATTTTATGGTGTCATGGAAGTGTGCCACCTACGGCAGAGAGCTTCAAAAGTCGCCGGCGTTGATAGATATCGATAATTCAAATGTTAGCACAATAGGCTATTATATACGTATGGTTATAGGCCATTATACTTTTGATTATATATACCCTCTTGTGTCCTCCCAGCACAATAGTGTTATGATTGCATACCAGTTCATCTCCACATTTTAATCCCTTGATTTTTGGTTTCTGAACAATAGAGAAACCAAAACTATATATTTGAAATGAGGGACTGTGCACAATCAATTATGTATCTTTGTGAATTAACATGTCCTTTAAATACAGACGAACCATGTTTGCTTCAAATGTATTTGATAAAATTCCATATTATTGAGATAGGATTCTATGATGCAGCCGGGTGCGGCCACCGTTGTATGACCAACTAGCTTTAGCTGTAGTTTTAGTCGCTGGAGCTCCGCACTTCAGACGATAAAAAGGCATGTAAATCTCAAAGTGTATACACTTGATACATTTAATACATGGCCTTTTTTATATAACGAAACGGTATACGAAATATACCAGCTTATAGTTAATAAAGAAAGGTGATTATCCGTATTCACTGATCAATTTGGCATGGATGCAGCCCCCGTCTGCATAACATGACTACCGCCCGCAATAAGTCAGGGCGCAAATTTGAATGACAATACGCTATTTACATATCAATGCGCCTCATGCTAATTATTTAAGCCCTCTCCAGGAATTTACTCTATGTTTATAGCACGTCTTTTCTGATTAGCCAAACAGTCTCAACGCAGGACTACCGATTCTCATTGTTCTGCAAGGCTCACTTTTAGCTTTTCAAAGTAATATAGTTGGCTAACGAAGGATTTTTCCCAACTTTCAAACGCACATCACCGTGAGCGATATATCATAGTTTTGTCAGAATTTCCGTTTTGATTCCACCTTTTTTCACTGCCGGCTGAAAATTTTTCAAAATCAACGCGTGAAATCCAAGGCATTGTAAATCGATATCCCCGGGTGCCATATGCAGTGGTATGATGACCGGCCTGGCTACAGTGTTGCCAGAACTTCAATATAGCAAAGAAATTCCCAGGCCTAGCGCTCCTATGACACATCTTACATGCAATTGGGCAATATTTTAAACAAAACTTTCATTTACAAAACATATATGTGATGCGATCAAGCAAAATCAGTAATATTGATTTTGAGATATAGCCAAACAAAGGCAATATTTCCTTTTGTTTCCTATTGTTTTGGAAGCGCTTTAATTGCTCATATCTTTGGCACTGGTTGTTCAATTTCAATGGGGGTTTCTGCAAAATCCAGCTTCGTAAATCCTTTTTACTATCCTATAAGAAACTGAAAATTTATTATTGCCGAGTTCCGACTGATTTTGCTTGATCGCATCACATATAGGCCCTACTATGCTGTATATTTTATAAACTGTTTAGAACACACTTCCAAATACCCGGGTCCAAATAACCTTCGTATTAACATCCCCAGACTTTCGTTACCGTATTTAAACGCCAGCTCAAAACCAATTTTTGTAAATTGATGGTTTTTATGTTTGTTTGTCAATTTCGTGCCTTATAAGAACCATTCATTATCATTGTTAACTTAAACCTCTTCAAGCAATTAATTAAAAGTGCTTGCCTAAAAACAGAATAACTTGGATGTTAATACTTGACCTAGTGTTTCAATTGTCATGAAGGTGACTGGGTATGGTGCCTTTTGTTTGTGTTTGTTTGAAACTACTTTTGGAATAACAATACAAGGTTAAACATGGAAGTTTATAAAAAAAAACCTATTAAATAACCTAAAGGAAAAAAAAACACATTTGTGGCAACAATGAGCCTTGCATTGAAGTCATATTTAAAATGTGTTGAGTACCACCCCAAAGTTTCCCTATATACACCCCTACTACCCACCTCACACACCTCTGCACCCACCCCACGCCCGATAGGCCTATACATGTACCGTACATAATATTACATACCGGTATAATAATATTTATATAGCACGTTATAGCTATACATTTAAAAAGTATAGCCCTATTATGACAAATAGGCCTACATGTCAAATTAAAACAAACCCGAACACAAGCCTGAAAGGTGTAATGAAAATGCCAACCCGCGATGGGGGGGTGTCATACAAAATTCACCTGCAGATAGGAGGGACAGAAAAATAAAATCCCCTATAATAACACACTCATTTTTCTAGGTTTGGACAGTACAACGTGCGTCTCTTAATACGGACTAACCTCGGTAAACAAACAAACAAACAAACAGACAAAATGGTCGACATAATCATGGAAACCATATTTGCCATTGCAGGCTATCACCATGATCACGGAAGCAAATATCCAGAATTCACTTTAATTTACCAAAGCACCCAAATGGGAGATGTGGGCTACAAAATCGCCCGTCGAGTAATCCTGCTTTCAATGCAGAAGAGACCTGGATTAGATCAATGGAATTATCGACTATTTATGCTGCTTGCTTTCGAGATAAAGTACTGAGTTTGAGATTTTAGGAGCATGACGTGAAAAAAGGTGAAATTAAAACGGAAATTCTGACAAAACAATAATAGATAGACCCACACGATGTGCTTTACAGAGGTGGGAAATATCTTTCCTTAGCGAATTATATTAGTCGGAATCAGTCGGAACTCGGAAATATTGATTTTGAGATATAGCCAAACAAAGGCAATATTTCCTTTTGTTTCCTATTGTTTTGGAAGCGCTTTAATTGCTCATATCTTTGGAACTGGTTGTTCAATTTCAATGGGGTTTCTGCAAAATCCAGCTTCGTAAATCCTTTTTACTATCCTATAAGAAACTGAAAATTTATTATTGCCGAGTTCCGACTGATTTTGCTTGATCGCATCACATATAGGCCCTACTATGCTGTATATTTTATAAACTGTTTAGAACACACTTCCAAATACCCGGGTCCAAATAACCTTCGTATTAACATCCCCAGACTTTCGTTACCGTATTTAAACGCCAGCTCAAAACCAATTTTTGTAAATTGATGGTTTTTATGTTTGTTTGTCAATTTCGTGCCTTATAAGAACCATTCATTATCATTGTTAACTTAAACCTCTTCAAGCAATTAATTAAAAGTGCTTGCCTAAAAACAGAATAACTTGGATGTTAATACTTGACCTAGTGTTTCAATTGTCATGAAGGTGACTGGGTATGGTGCCTTTTGTTTGTGTTTGTTTGAAACTGCTTTTGGAATAACAATACAAGGTTAAACATGGAAGTTTATAAAAAAACCTATTAAATAACCTAAAGGAAAAAAAAAAAAAACACATTTGTGGCAACAATGAGCCTTGCATTGAAGTCATATTTAAAATGTGTTGAGTACCACCCCAAAGTTTCCCTATATACACCCTACTACCCACCTCACACACCTCTGCACCCACCCCACGCCCGATAGGCCTATACATGTACCGTACATAATATTACATACCGGTATAATAATATTTATATAGCACGTTATAGCTATACATTTAAAAAGTATAGCCCTATTATGACAAATAGGCCTACATGTCAAATTAAAAACAAACCCGAACACAAGCCTGAAAGGTGTAATGAAAATGCCAACCCGCGATGGGGGGGGGGGGGGGAGGTGTCATACAAAATTCACCTGGAGATAGTAGGGACAGAAAAATAAAATCCCCTATAATAACACACTCATTTTTCTAGGTTTGGACAGTACAACGTGCGTCTCTTAATACGGACTAACCTAGGTAAACAAACAAACAAACAAACAGACAAAATGGTCGACATAATCATGGAAACCATATTTGCCATTGCAGGCTATCACCATGATCACGGAAGCAAATATCCAGAATTCACTTTAATTTACCAAAGAGACCTGGATTAGATCAATGGAATTATCGACTATTTATGCTGCTTGCTTTCGAGATAAAGTACTGAGTTTGAGATTTTAGGAGCATGACGTGAAAAAAGGTGAAATTAAAACGGAAATTCTGACAAAACAATAATAGATAGACCCACACGATGTGCTTTACAGAGGTGGGAAATATCTTTCCTTAGCGAATTATATTAGTTTGAAACGCTAAAAAATGAATTCCGAAAAAAGCTCGTGGACGGATGTAAGACCTATAAAATTCCTAAATCTTACACTAAACGACACAATTTCATACCTAATTTTAACACCAGGATTTTAAAAAAAATGTATATCCAAGCACAATGTTTTTAACTGACATTACTGAAGAAAAAAAAATATTGCTTTATATATTTGACCGAGAAAATTAATTTTGTAGCAAAAAGGTGTATATCTGAATTGTGCTGATTTTAACATGTATCGATCGACTTTTAGCGCGACTATGCATTTCTAAAGAATCGGTAGTCCTGCGTTTGAGACTGCAAACATCAATTCAGTAAACTATTGAGGTAAAAATTTGCTGCCAATCAAGCGCTGGGCTTCAGCGCATCATCGGTTGATGGACAGTCATGTCATGTGGTGATACACATCCACACAATGCACGTGAGTACGTGCTGCGAGTTGCTGATATGAAAGGTTGATATCAGACGATTGGCGCCTCAGTGCCTGCAACTGCAATCTAGCTTACATTATGCGTTTGCGGTATCTACAAAATGATGCTTAGCGTCACGTCTACCTGGTCACGTCCTAATTCAACAGTCACATAGTAGAGAGATTGCGATTTCCAAACGTAACGTACGTGGAAATTCACCGTGATCTTTCCGGCCATAAACCCGCTTAGTGAAGATTAAACCGATAATGCAGTACTAAACCATTCTAGTAATCTATTGTCCAATGCAAATTTATTACCACGTGATAATATTAATCCAATGAGCGATCGAATTGTCCGCTACGGTCAACTAATCCAATCGATAATGACGCTATTGACATGTACGAGCGGAGCTCCACTGACCGAGTTTTGGGGTATTTTTCACTGGTTTGCTGTCATTTACTCACAGGCGGTCCCCCGTTATTATAAAGACTTTAGATGCTAATTATTTAAAGATTGACATGTAGAGAATAAACCATACTTGATTGACAGAAAGTACTAAATTTGTACCTATTACTGTTTCGTGACACCAATCTTCCAAATACGACCAAGCCAGGGCTGCCCGGTGAAGCAAAATGTGCATTGGAATAACACGGGAGTTTGGATAGATGGTAGGCAGGGCCGTCGCCATGGGGGTGTAAGGGGGTTAAAATACCGGGACTAAATTAACCAAAAGTTGTAAAAGGCCTAGATGCATCTTCCTTTGGTACGATTTCAGGGCACAAGTTGTCCTCAATTTTGTTCATTTTAGCATTGATGATATTGCAATTTTTTCACGCGCTTCGCGCGCATTTGTCACAGTAATGTTCTTTCAGATCAGTGGGACGATTTGGAAATTTTCCCCTGTCTCGGTGACTCCGGTAGATTCCCCTTTGAATTTTAGCATTGATATAGCAAATTTTCGCGGGCTACGCGCGCACTGTGTCAACTTTTCGTGCGCTTTCCCCGGTAAAGGAATTTCTGGGACACCTTGGAAAAAACCTGGGTTACAGTTGTGGGAGCGGGGTGTTTTTCTATCCGAAGAGCCAGAGGTGGCAATCATGTTACCTTGCCCAAGGGCCATCAAAAGGTAAATTCGGCCATATACCAAAAAAAAAAATTTCTCGACACCCCCTGAGAAAATGGTCTAGCGACGGCCCTGATGGTAGGATTTCTTTCTCATAAGAAATATTGTCCCTCGTTATTAAAGCTTCTACCGGGTTGAAAATTCAGATATTTTGAAAAGAATAAGGAATTGAAACATAGAGCAAGTACTAAAATCATAGCTTTTACACTTTTTGATATATGACGCTAACTAGTTCATCTCCTATATCTACAACACTACTGTGAATGCCCCTGTGTTGTGTGCATACATGTAATTAACCCTAACACTGACCCATGCTTTTTGGTATCGGAAGTCAAAGAAGATCCGAATTTTTCAAGAAGAAGAAGAATTTTTGACTTGGCACCCCCGGGATTCGAACCTTTGACCCCCCGCATGCCAAGCACACGATCGCGGACCGGTAGCTGCACGGGTTATTGCTGCCCGGCCAGCAATTCCGTGAGCATATCACACTTCTGGTGATTGCGTCATCGCAGTCCCTGGGATGCATGCATGTTATGCATTTTTCATCGTGGTAGGTTAACAACAACTGCATGATGATATGGTTCTGTAGTTGGTAATTCAATAACCAATCAGAAGTCATCATTTCACGGGTTGTCGTCAGACGGTGTGTTTAGTGACGGGGGAAGACAAACCGACCGGGACCGATGCAAGCTGAGAATGAGGTATTATCGAGTTTTAGCAGAATAGCCTTAAGGGGGTACTACACCCCTGGCCAATTTTGTGTATATTTGTGCATTTTTCTAAAATAAAATCTCCAGTGCAGTAGTTGTAGTCCTTGCCCCTATATAATATACATATCTTACTTGTCACCATTGCGCTATAATTTTTGAGAAAAATGCAAAAATAGGCACAAAATTGGGCAGGGGTGTAGTACCCCCTTAACCCGACGGCAATGTACCAAAATCGTTATTGGTAACACACAATGTACGGACTACCCTATCGTATATGGAAACGCAGTGCGATGTACCAAGTACTCACACCGCGGAAAGAGGGTCGACGCAAGCGGAATCAAAAATAACCCAAATGAAGATATTCCGTCCCGCGTACTGCGAGTGGAATATTACCCGCAGTGAAATAGTACTTTTCAGCTGACGCCAATAGCAATTATATCAATCATACATAAATTCTAGACAGTTCATTGGTTGATTACCATTTGCCATTTTTACCATCACCCCCTCCGTGTGATAGTCTTTACCATCATAGTGCTCTGCCGTAGTGTGCCTGCGCCAAGCCGTGCGCTGACTCTTGGACTCGCCGATTTAGTTATGGGGTGGACCCCAAAATGTGAAGTATATGACGGCAAAACATGGTGTTATGTTGATGAAAAAATTTATTTCCTACCGTAAATAGTATTTTAGTAATTGAATTTATGCACGAGTGATATAAAACAAATATTAACTGTCTTAAATTCGTGTAATGGTCGAAATATAATCACTCGGTGAAAGATGGTTTGTTCCATTCCACTCGCTCGTGTTATGTGTTGTGCATAATGTGGTAAAGTGCAACTTTTTCTGAAAGCATCATTTTTGGAAAATGTGATTATTTTTGACCAAAAATATGTTTTTTGCAAATGAAACAACATTGGGAGGGTTGAAAAAGGATCCTTCTATTCACAGCTTTTTGAAATTTTCAATTCAACAAAATATAAGTTATGCAAAGAAATGTTTTGTAATTTTAGGGGAGGGGGGTTATTTTATCTTGCAGTGGATACCGGAAATTACTTCTCATAACCCGAACACACCTTACCTGTTGGTTGCTATGAAGATAGACCTTAGAGATAACAAAGAGGAGATAAAACGATTGCTGAGAGATGGCATTAAATATCATCGGAATATCAAGGAGCCAATATCAACACCTAAAGGGGAACTACTAGCTAACAAGATAGGAGCAGCTAAATATGTTGAATGTTCTGCTCTTACAAGGGTATTGTATTTATATTCCATTTTACTAAGTTTTGCAAGGGCCGATGAAGGGATCTTTCTGCCCTTGAATATCAGACCAAATAGCTCGGTTAGTGTAATTTGAAACTAGAGCTACTGTCTAAAGATGCGAATGACCCAGGTTCAATTTCTGCCGGATTCTGGAATTTTTACAGTCACTGTTATTAATGTAGTACATCTAAAGAATAAATAAACATTACAATTTATGGCTTTATCCTGAGTATATTATGAGAATACTCCACACAATGAATATACACAACTGGTCTCGCTTTATTTTCAATGTTTACAAAGTTTTAGGGGGGGGGGGGGCACTCCAATATATTGGTACGCGTCATGTGCCTGTTAATAGACCCCCTCCCCTTTGAGACGAACTCTACACTCAATGACACTTTTCCTAATTGACCCCGTTTTTTTCATCAGCTTACACCTGATGCCCCCCCCCCACCTTTGTAGAAATTTACACTAATTAAATCTGCAAATTGTTGAACATATTTGATTTCTTTTGTGGCATGATGACCATACTGAGGCGATATTGCCCTTTCCCGGTTTCTCTATTCCATAGACTTGAAAAGGTCTATAATAAAAAGAACCCCATTCAAATTTGTAATACAATTTGCACGAAATGATAATTGAATAAATGCATTGCAATGCACTTGTTTTGGAGAGTTGCTACACACATTTTTTTTATATATCGTTATGAATTCGGCAGAGTGACGAATCGAGAATTTTAAGCAAATTGAGTTTTTGTATGCTTATGATTATGTTTCAGGATATCTTTTATTTCCACCAAAAATTAATGGTAAATCTTACTCACCGACGTAGTTATTGGAATTTTGATTTGGACGAATCGCGCCAAAGTGCGATAAATGAATTCGGCAGAGAAACGAATCGTATACTTAGCTGTACAAATTATGTTGATCTATAGTATTGTATAGCGGAAACCCCGAATTTTCTATATTACATGTCCTATACTAATATATTTGATTACAACCTATAGCTGTAGGTATCTTCTATCCAGTGATACCAAAATAAGTACAAACATTCCCCACATGATATTGCTGTGGTTTAATAATGTGAGTACGCGCCCGTGAAATTGGAAAATCCCGGAAAATCATATGCAAAATATAGGCCGGGTGGATATTCATACGTAGTGGTAGATAAAATGATTAAAGAGTTTAACTTCAACACTACCCTATTTTTCGCTCACCTGGAACGTTTTCACTAGTTCGACTAGCGTCTTCAGCAGATGGTGATGTTGTGATGGTATCTTGTCTACGATCGGGATAACCTTCACTGATGACGTCATATGATTGATAGAATGCCGCTACATCGTAACATCCTATGACGTCATTCTATCAATCATATGACGTCATCAGTGAAGGTTATCCGGATCGTAGACAAGATACCATCACAGCATCACCATCTGCTGAAGACGCTAGTCGAACTAGTGAAAACGTTCCAGGTGAGCGAAAAATAGTGTAGTGTTGAAGTTAAACTCTTTAATCAAAATATAGGCCAATATTGTTATTTTTGCTTTGAAATCCTCGAGGTTTTGCTAAATATTACAGGATATGCAAGTATTGCCAATAATTCGTGTACATTCACTTCTATAATATACATTTCAAATGACTGCTCACGAATGTTCTAAATTTTTATAAGGACCAATGGAATGGTACCAAGATTTTTAAACGCCATTTACTCAGAACAGCAATTTTGCGTATTTGGCACTCTGCCGTGTTCATAACGATATAATATGTATTACCCGGTATGAAAGTTCTTTTTAAAAATAAAATGTCCACCTGCGAAACAGGTAGAGGTAGGAGGGGGTCGGTTTGAATTACTGAAAGGAAACAAAAATGGTTAATTTTGCCAAAAAGTGGTGAGGGACATGCCTCCCCAGAATTGGCGTCCATACTTACGTACGTGACTTGTTTAAAATGTTTATTACAGGAGGGTTTAAACACGGTGTTTGAAGAGGCTGTTCGTGTGGCGGCACCACCCCCACCTCCGAAAGGGTTTGTTTCCCGTTTGTTTAAAGGAGCAAGATTTACTTTCACAAATGCAGCAAACGTGGAAGGTAGGAGCAGCGTACACTGATTTGAACCCTATAATTAGAGCTAATCTAAAAACTTAACTAGGTTAGAATTCCCAACTTAATTGAACCCTAAACAGAGAAAACAATTTTTCTCTTCATCTTCTTGCTTCCTTCTTTCCTCATCCTTTGCCAAAAGGCCTCCAGGGTCATAATGACATTTTAAACCTTCCCAATGCATTTATTTAAAACACTTACTCTAAAGCTATTAGCCCCAACACTGTCACCAAACCCGCATTACTAAACCAAAAGCCAGTTATTGGAATGCGATAGACTTTAGATCTATACAATGAGTACTCCAGACAAAGTGTATATCTCGACTCCAATTCCAATACAAATGATTCGAGTAAAAAATATATAATAATCACTATTTCAATAACCCCAGTAATATCAGTTGGGTAATATTTTAGTATCTGTCACAACAGTATCCTATTTGAATTTGAAATCAAATCGAAAAACATACATTCAGATTTGAATTGGAAAAAACATCAATAAAGTCCAAGTGTATAATTAATCATAACAGAAGGATATTCCTCGTATTCAGAATGCATTTTGCTGTGCTCTCATGTCCCACAAAAAATACTGTGCTTACCACTTACTTAATTGTATATCTCGACTCCAATTCCAATACAAATGATTCGAGTAAATAAATATATAATAATCACTATTGCAATAACCCCAGTAATATCAGTTGGGTTATATTTTAGTATCTGTCACAACAGTATCCTATTTGAATTTGAAATCAAATCGAAAAACATACATTCAGATTAGAAAAAAAACCATCAATAAATTCCAAGTGTATAATTAATCATAACAGAAGGATATTCCTCGTATTCAGAATGCATTTTGCTGTGCTCTCATGTCCCACAAAAAATACTGTGCTTACCACTTACTCCGTCACACTAAGACCCTATCACTGTATTATTGGACGATGGAAGAAAATGTTTATTTTAAGGATGATCAATGAAAATAGGATACTAACCCTAATGGTATAGCAAAGCAATTTTATAATTTCTTTGTGAATATAGACCCAATCCTTGCCTCAGAAATTTTAATACAGGAAAGAATTATACGGATTATTTTCAAGATGCCAACTCGAACTGTATGTTTAGGAAGTTGTTTAATTATTGAAGTGGAAGTTATGAAGATTATTGTGAATTTCAATCAATATAAAAGTGCAGACTTGACAATAATTATTGGTAATTTTATTGTGGGAAAAAGTGACCAATTACTACATGAGCAGCCCATGAAAACATGAATTCTTATGTACAAGAAGGAAGATGTTTCAAATCAAAGTCCGGTATCAGTATTTTCATATTTTTCTAAAATTCTCGAAAGGTTAGTGTTTAATAGATGTACAAACTAGATAATTACAAAATACTCCAGGCAAAACAATTTGGATTCGATCGAATCACTGAACGTCAATGGCAGTGTATGTAGTCAATTTAGAAGAGACAGTGGTGTCGAAAAAAAATTAAACCACCATCGGAATACTTTTGAACCTATCAAATGTTTTTGACACTATTGATCATAACATTTTATTCTACAAATTAGAACACTATGGCTTCCTCGGAATAATGTTGTATTGGTTTTATAGAATTTCAATTAAAAGAAAACAATATGTGTCATATATAAGATATAAAGATATAATTTGTGGAGTTCCACAGGGTTCCATTTTGGGACCGCTTCATATTCATATGTAAATGGTATTATTTATACTATCTATAAATATTGGATTTTGTTATATTTGCTGACGACACCATAATGTTGTATTCAAGTGAAAATATCGGTAGTTTCAATCAGTTTGATAAACACAGATTGGCATGGCAGATTTTTAGCAATTGGTGAAATAAGTTGTCAATAAACTATGATATACTTGGTACACCTAAGATGATATCAAGAAAAGATCAGGATATATGCATACATACTTGTAACAAACGACGTTAAATGAGAAATCGAAAGCAAGGGTAAGATGTATGGCTTGAAAGACTTACAATGAAAAAGTAAATTTTAAGCCGACATTTTAAGTCAGGACAACTTTACCATACTTACTGCAGTTTTTAAATGCCATATTTGTATTCCTCGCGCAGGTAGGACATTCAGTTGCTAATCATAATTATTATTGCTATTACTGCCATGTACAAACTGGAATTAGGTGTATTCATGTAAAATATTAAATTAAGTTAACAGCTGCCTTGAATATTCAAAAACTACTTCACCAAACGTTTAGATATCCATAACTATACCAGACAAGAAGTAACAACAATCTCAACCTTACTAACACAAAGTATTTTCTGATAAAGCTATACATGTAACAACCGGTCCAATTCTTTGGAGCAATATAGAACATTGCCTTAAAGCATCTAAAATTGTTAAACATTTTCGAACATATTTTAAGTTGAAATTAATTGCTACATATGATTGATTGAATTTGACTTCTTTCTTTCTTGTGGTCTTTGTGAGCGTTTGGTGGGGTTTGGTGCTGAGTGGTTTTTAGTAAGTAGGAGATGGCCACATCTAGCCGTATAGGCCTTCTCCTCCATATCTGTTCGTTTGCTTTAATTTTGTTTTATGTATTTTATATTGTGGAACTAATAAAGTAGTCATAGTCACGTGAGACAGGTTATGATTTAAATATTGAACTTAGGCGTGCGATACAGAAAAAGTCTTATAAATATTGACATTAATGACCAACGTTTCTACTTGTACTGGAATGAACTAGAACTGGGAATATTAGTAAATGATTTCTCCTTGTATCCCATCAGAGGACACACCGAAAGATATTTTAGCAAGAGGGACAGATGCCTTCAATGCGTACCTAGATGCGTCGCGATATGGGACGAGACCTGTGTATCGTACAAGGATTATGCTTGTCGGGCAGGAACGTGTAGGCAAAACCAGCTTGATGAACTATTTACTAGGCCAGAAGTAGGTTTAGCTGAAATTATTTTGGTAACATGGTGTTATGTAGGCCTATATGTTTCTTCTGCATCTTTTGTGTCGATCGAAAAGTGCAATGATATTTATAAAGAAGAGCTTTATTGTAACCTTTAAGGGTATACGAGGTATTGTTGGTCGAAGCAGCCAAAAAAGATTTTCATTTATATCTGAATCAATATATTATTGAAAAATAACACTTTGGTGTTTTGCAAAAGTTCATTCTATAAATCATATACTTTGAAAACTTGCTTAATTTATTGTTGTTAACGAGTTTATGTAGGTTTTACAAAAGTGTTGTTGTTTCAGCCCTCTTTACAACATAACTCAAGAACCACAGGACCTACAAAAGTATATCTGTGATGTTTGAATTCTTCTACACGCTCTCTATGAAGTGAGCAATTTTTGCAAAAGCTCACTACCATTTGCAAGATGCTGTGAACTACATTTTTTGCTGCTTCGACCAACAATACATACCCTTAATGCACGAGAAGGAGCACATTCCGTTTTGTCAGTCTCGTCATCATTTTGTTTTATCTAGTGGACATTTTGTCCTCATATTTTATGAAATATTATAACATTATTATTCATGATGATATCAGGGCAGTATAGGATTTATACAAAGGCGAGACTATTTTAATAAGAGCACTTTGTGATGGGAACGGGATTGCAATATTGTCACGTCATGAATCCAACCGCCAAAAAGGCTATGCTATCCAAATGTCTGGATTGTGATTTGTGATCTGTTTCCTATAAAATTACTAAACCGGCCTTCATGGACTCAATACGAACATTAAAGTATGTAAAAATAAAGACATTTCATCAGTAAATAAACAACTAGGGCCTAATCTTCACCCAAACCCAACACAATTTTCACTTAACGTGCTTGCCAGGCAAATGTATGACATGCTGTATTTTGTTTAGATTCAACAGGTCTACATCCATAACCGATGGTGTTGATACTACTAAAGTTTGCCAGGTTCCTGTCAACAGGCCTGCTGCCGTTTGGCATAAGCAGCGCATAGACAAAGAAGGTAATATAGTCATTTTTATACTTTGCCAGTCGACAAAATAATGATGGGTGGTACTGAACCAAAGAAGAAACACATTCTTTTAAGGGATGGGGTATGAACGTTTGGACAGTATTTATTGTGGGACATTGGAGCACATCAGACATATCGAATTGCATTCTGAATACGAAGAATGTCCTTCTAATATCAAATAATTTAGATTTTTTTTTTTTTTTTTTTTAATACACATTTTATGGCAAATGATTTAAAATTGTTTTTTTGATATTTAATATTACTCGAAGTAAACTTTATAAATCTGATGATTTATTCTTAAAGTGTATGTAGGTGGGATGAAAACCCGACGATCAATTGAAAATTGTGACCTTTTGTATTGAAGATATGGATTTTTTCCCAAAACACCAGAAAAAAATCAATATCTTCAATATGAAAGGTCAAAATTTTCAATTAATCATCAGCTATATACACTTTAAGAATATATCATTAGATTTATAAAATTTACTTCGAGGACTGTTATATACCAAAAATGTGAAAAATATCAAATTTTAATAATTTGTCATAAAATTTATATTATATCGTGAATTTCAAAAAATGAAAATTATTTGATATCAGAAAGACACTCTTCGTAGTCAGAATGCAAATCGATATGTCTGATGTGCTCTCATGTCCCACAAAAATACTGTCGAAACGCTCAAAACGCTTATTCTAGATCCCTTAAATTTCAAACCTCATTTATTTGGTGTCAACGTAAGGCTACTGTCTAGCCACACCAAAGTAAATGCCGATATTCCCCCATATTACGTCACAATAATGTCATGATAACACCCAGTACTGGAAACAGAATTTTGCTTTTGGTTTAATGATCTTACTTTGACGGCAGGTGTTTGTTATGAGAATAGAAAAATGACAGCTGTAACCTTACATTGACACCAAAATAATAAGCTAAAATTTGGTGCTAAGCTAAGCAGGTAATAAAACATATAAGTAGCATATGTTTCTTAAGTTTATAATTGCTTTTTTATAGCGTCTGATATTGCTTTTTGATACGATAATGCATTTCCCCATTTCAGAACGGTCGAAACTAATGAAAGATGAATACCTTCAGGCAATGCAATCAACAATGGTTCAGAAACTTTTGAGCACTGATCAGAAGGATCATGCATCTCCTCAAAAGTCTAGGCATTCCAGCAATCCAAACAATGAGATCAGCAAACCCAACACAACACACGAAAGCACAGAAGTTACGGATTATGGATCCCAAACAGAGGTATGAACCGTATGATTGACCCCAATAATCGACATGTGATTTCTGATTCAAGCCGACTTCAGGCACAAAATATTGTTGACAATATTGCCTGTGAACCCTTCTTGAAATTGAATACTGAATTGACCAGGGATATTAAGATTTATCTCTGCACAACGTGCCTCTGAAAGAATTGCAACGGGAATTGTAATGTTTTAGTATTTTAATTCCTGAACCAAACAAGATTGAACCACATATAAATATTTAATTGTAATGTATAATAAGACAGCTTATACTTTTTAATTTTGAAAATTGAATGCTCTGGTCTTAAAAAATAAATTTTGTATGATGATAGTTAATTTTGAATCCTTTCCACGGATTCCATACTGTACTGCACTCAATTAGTATTAGGCATGAATGATTCAATGCGCATGACTTCCCAGCAAACAAAAAACGTTTTCGACATCAATCGCAAAAGGTTATAAAAGGTTGTCAGAAAACGTTTAATTATCGGGTTATATAAAGGGTATATTAGGAGTATAAAGGGTATAAAAACGTTTTAATAACATTCCAAAAACATTCTTGAAAACTTGATACAAAACATTCTAAACAGAATGTTATTTTGGGGTTGAAAAAATATTTTGCGAAAAATGTTTGCTCATGACCTTTATATAACCCGACATTTAAATGTTATTAAATGGTTTTGAAGAAAACATTTTAAAAACATTTCTGTGCTTGTTGGGTTCAAATATTTTAACATAATGTTATTTAAGTATTGACACAATATTTGGCAGAAATGTTTGCAAAATAGTTTACAATAACATTTTTTTAAAACATTTAAAAATATTGTTGTAGTGTGTTTTCATACAAAATGTTTTAAAACGTTATCATGACCTTTATATAACCCGACATTTTAATGTTATTAAAACGATTTTACCTCAACCAAAAGCCAAAATTATTTAATTAAAACGTTTTTGTGTTTGCTGGGTTGTGACTCGTGGAATGCGTTACAAATGAGGTGTGGTTTTCAAATTGTTATAATTCAAGAACAAAATGGTAAATTCCATCAACTGCTTTATTATATACTTATAAACATACATTATTCCGTTTGATTTTTCTGTGGAATAAAAATACTCAAATATGGAATTGTCCGACTATATTTAGAGACTCCATGCATAATCCCCCAAACTATATCATATCTTATATAATTCTATCATATCTTACGTTGTTTCTCTCATTTATTCAGCACTTCCATTCACAAACACTGCCAATTGACCTTGTGAAATTTAATAACTGACAAATACATTAATCGAAAGTTAGTGCCTGGCATGTCTTGACTGACTTGTTTAATGTAGCTATATATATTTGACTTGCTTCGAGCAGATCAGTAAATGACTCGACATTATAACGTTTTTCCGTCCTTGTATATTAGCATGTAAATTATATAGCGGTCTTCATCTGGACTACCAACACTTTCATAGCTAAAATGTGACACGATCTGATCGATCTAATCAGACCACAGTCGGAAGCTTACGTTGAAATCCACTAGTCCCTAACATTCTAGGCTGTTTTTATTATCATCTTTCAATATTAATATTATTTGCTCCTTATTTTTACCTATATTTCAATTTTATCATTGTCGACATTGGTGTATACTGCAGGGCCTGGGCGTAAGAACAAACTTGTTTTATCGGGGCAAATAGCTGTCAGGGAAATGAAGGGTCCAGAAAAAGCATTCAATGGACTATAAGATTTGAGTAGATACCACAAGCTTGGTTTGTACGTCAATGGGTGATTTGTCAACTTGTTTTGCTTTTATACTGGCCAAAAATTACTTACCGCCCATCTGATCTTTCTCTTTTCTCCCCTCCCTCCATCTTTTTGCCACCCCAACATATAATTATTACACAGCCATTTAATGCGTATACAATGCATTCAGCATCAGGTGTTGCAATAAGATTAATATTTTATGTTTACTGATTTATGGTTTTAAGGTAAAGGCACCGCTCTCTGAAGACTCCCCGGTGGAAAATAGCAGCGACAAAACCACACGAGGTATGTGGCTATAACATTCTGTTGATGAAAACGAATTACCTTGCACTGGCTTCCAGTTCGCTAACGTGTACTGTTTAAAATCCTTCTGTACGTCTTTAAGTCATGCAACAACTGAGTCCCAACTACATCTCAGACTACTTTACCGTTTATGTTCCTCCTCGTACCTTGCGATCGTCTTCTGACAGTAACCGGCTTGCTATTCCAAGACGCAGCCACAGAATGACTGGCGAAAACAGATTTCACATTGCAGCCGCTACGGCATAGAATTCACTACCCGTGGACATAAAATCTACTGCGACCACATCCGCGTTCAAGTCTATGCTAAAGACTCATTTGTTTTCTTGAACTGTTCTCTTGTTATTTGACTTTTTGTGTATATTTTTTGTAAGCACCATGGTATCTTGGTGAATGGCGCCATAAATGCCTGTAAATGTAAATGTAAATGTAATCACCTTTACAAGAAAAAACCCGTTTCAAGTGAGGGTTATAGTGCCTTTTTCCATTTTCCCGGTATACCACATTTTCCTTGCTTGGATTTGTCTTTCTGTCGCTCTCTGGAATTTGATCGTTGAAAAACAAAACCCGCTAGTTCAACTGTGCATTGGAGTGTCAAGTCTTGCTATATGTTTTCAACAAGAAACAATGTGAATTGATGAATCAAACTACGTTCAATATTAGGACTGGAATCAATGTTGGCCTGATTTCAAGAACCACAAGACCTATGGAAATGGTAATCTGATTAATGGCATTGTTTGATGATTATTATATCATCAATTTACAACTTTCCACACTCTGAATAAAATGATCGGAGAACCCGCCAAATGACAGTAACTTTGTTAACTTATTTAGGTATGGGAACCAAAATGGACTCTTGCCACTTATCTAACACCACTATAAATATTCCGATTTCTACAAGGTGACGAATCGGGTTTGATTATGAAACAGTTTCAGCGTAACGATTTTAAAATCCAGTTTAAATGGAGCTACTGTGATTTTCTAACAGCGTTTAATTCAAGCCCAATTAAGGAGGCACACAGGATCACTAATTAGCCATTATTATTCACCTCATAACTCGAAAACTATTTATGTAAAGTATATAAAAGTATACATTTTTTGAACGGAAATGAGCTCATAAATCTATTTAAAATGTCAGTTTTGGGTCAAAAAGTACAATTTTCGAGAAAATCACAAAAAACGGGTTTTTTGACCAAAATTTTGGTCCGCCATAAAAAATTATTTGAAAATCAAAAACTGTAAAACATGAATTTTATTTATTTAGACAAATAAATCTAGAAAGTGTTTTTTGATTTTTTCGAAATTTTGCTTAGTTTTTAAAATATAGGCAAAAAATCAGTAAAAACGTGTGACCCGTGTTCAAATTTTTAAATCATGGGTGATAAAAAAAGTTCTAGGCTCTAATTTAAAAAAACGAAAAAACACTATCTAGATTTTGGCCATATCTAAACGTTTTACTTAAAACTTACCTCAGTGATGCTTCATTTAGACGCTATGGCGGACCAAAATGGTCAAAAGTGGTCAAAGTGAACTTGCCGAAAATCGCGATTTAGAAAAATACAGCGGATTTTAGGTCCATTTTGAAGATTATTCCATAAATATATAATCCGGTGACTTGTGACGTTTGGTCAAGTTAGAAAATGAGAAGGGCGTCCAACTGCAGCAGATTGGCATTTTTTGGTGATTTAGAAGGTAAAATATACAATAAGACAAAATTATCCATGCACATTCGGCAGATGTTTTATCCACATGGTGTAGCCATTTTATTTACTGCAGTCTTGTTTCCATGGTGCAGCAAAGCTTCCGGCAAGGGCGCGTCGTCGCGTCGGCGTTTGAGGAGCGACAGGGCGCGCGGACAGACAGACAGGTTACGCGAATAAGTTGCACAGTGCATGGTCGTGTTGCCGCGAACGAAACCATGATTATTTAGCACAATTTTGTCCTGTTCCGTATAAAAAAAAAAGATCATGCTCTGTATTAAAATGTGCGGACATCAGAATATTAAAATTAGCATAGAATAACTGACAAGCAATTATTCTAGCAGATAATCAGAAAGTTTTATGAAATGAAGAATAAATTGAGACATAAATCATGATAATTGCGATTTCTGTTTTGTACTAATTTTCATAATTTTGCTTTAAAAATGCAATGTTTTTAATTTATCGGTTTTGGAGATTTTCTTTCTTTTTTCTTTTCTTTTTTTCTTGTTTTTTTTTTTTGGTGTTGACAAATATTGCATTTTTATATTCATTGTCCTTTTCTGAACCGCAAACATGATGTTGTTACTACTCGTTGCTTTTTCTTTTTAGTTGGTGCTTGAGAGGCACCACAGCGGCCCGTCCGCGCCAAAGATAGGCATTTTAACGCCCGTTATAGCTAGGCCTACACCACAGGAATACCAAGTAAAATTTTAAAAGATTCTGATGTGCCGCACTACTCAATATTCCGTTTTTGTTATTGTAATTGTTTGTTGTTATCATATTTTATTTTTAACTTTTTACGGAATATCAAACACGTACAAAAAAGTCATAGGCCTATTATAGGCCTAAAGTCACAATAAAGTTGTAAAATATTTTGTACCGCATAAAAAGTGAATAAAATACAACAACAACAACAACAACAAAAGTGTGTCTGTTGTTGTTTTCAATCAAATAAACGTGTAAAACGTGGGGTTAAAGTTGTAATGTCTTGAATAAATTTCTTGTAAAACGGACAAAAAGTAGGCCTATATATACCTATGTTAAACGGGCAAAACACGGAGAGGTCACAAGAAAACTGAAAAACACGGAAATTTATATAGCCTAACAAAACCGAATTTCAAAAGTAGAAAACGGAACATGACTTTAAATTAGATTGTGGTTTATGCAGTAGGTCTACCGTATATAGGCACCATTCTATAAAGAGCGTTTTAAAACACTGCATGAAAACATTCACGAAAAATGCTTTAAAGCAGTTTACCTTTTAAAGTATGCAGAAAACATTATAAACGTGAAAGTTGAAAGCCAGACAAACATTGCAAATAAAAAGGCATTCGGCCAAAACATGCGCAAAAAGTGTTGCAAAACCAAAAGCTTTTATCGCAATCATGGTATATATGGTAGACCTAAATAGGCCTACTAATGGAAATGTAGTTAAAATGGGTTATGAAAAAAGCACGAATTTGCGTTTTCGATTATATTTCTCGTTTGAAATTATTATTTAGCATTAAAACATTCATGAAAATGCTTTCTTAAAACATTCATGAAAATGCTTTCATAAACGCGTGCTCGCTATGCCGATTTCAAATATCGACATTTTTGACATAGAGTTGTAGGCCTATGCCTAGATGGTCGATATGAAGTATTGAAATGTCAACGTTTTTGACATTGCGTTAATGGTCAATCAGGAGTAGAGAACTCGTGTTTTAATAACACTTTGAAACATTATTCAGGGCCTTAGGTATCCTAATATACCGGTAGTAACTACTTACCTATTTTTTATGGTCTTCAAAATTAAAACGAGACTGAACGACCGCAGAGGCTCCCGAACCAAGGCTGGGACTGCATAAAATATAAGCTAATATAATAGGCCTATATTCTGTCCAACTACACCAACTTGGTAAATCAAATAATAACAATGAAATGAATGAATGAATGAATGAATGAATGAATGAATGAATGAATGAATGAAATAAAACAAATTTTTAAACATAAAATAATAAGCCTATTGATATACGGGCTAAGTCTAGCCTACTAGCAAAATATTTAGGGCCTACGTTTTCTATCGTATCTACCAGATTGTGTCATCATTACAGGGCTAAATCTTACGGGTAACTACTTCTTACAGATAAATTTCATCTTTTCAAGTTCAGAATGAAACTTGAAAAACAAAACAAAAACAAACACAAAATTCACTATTGTGTTCATATAAAAAAAAACACCTATAATTTATACCACTATATCAGCACTTTTTTGGCGAAATTTATCGAGTAGGCCTACTGATTCTGGGACGGTGAACGGTGGTGGTCTGTCGGCCCGCAGTTTTGCAATGCAATGGTGCAAGCTTTACCTACCTTGGAAGAGATCAATACGATAAAATACGGTAGTGATCATGATTGGCGACTCCAGCGCCTCAATCAGTAATCACCTCGCCCATCCAGTTTATCATGTGTGCGTGTCTTTGCTAGCTGTACGCCGCAATACGCGTTACGAGAACGCGATTTATTGCGGGAAAACAATGATTTATTTGCTTTTGCATTTTGACGAATTTTTAATGAAAAAGGGTCTTTAAAATAGCTTTTCTTATGGTTCAAATTTTAAGATTTCTTTAAAATCTATTAATGACAAGATAAAATACGGTTTGAAGATGACATTAGTGATGAAAACTCAATTTTGGCCATGTAACACTTCAGTGATCCTGTGTGCATCCTTAATATGAACTGTTAAGAATATAGTAAGTCGCTCCTTATATATCCCGATTCGACGGTTTGCAAAAATCATTTATGTACTATTTGTTTTGTGATAAGATTTAACAGAAATACCAGAAGAGATGATGAAAGGACTGGAAAGGGAAATGAAAAGAAAACAACAAAAATCAAAAAAGAAACAGGATGAGGAACAAGCTTTAGAATTCCAGTTCTGGGATTTTGCCGGTCAGCACGTCTACTATAACACCCACCAGGTACATAAACACAGCCAGTCTGATGAGTTTATGGCAAAACAATAAATATAACGATGATTAAACTTTAGATATCAAATTTGGTATCAACCTTCGAAGGAAAGTGTATATAAAATTAATATATAAATTATTTTGCCATAAACTCATCAGGCTCTGATTAAATGGGGATGGAACTAGTGGCGACTTTTTAATTTGGCTGTGTTTAGTTTGATAACATGATAACCACCTAAATCATTCGATTTTTGTAATATTAAAATGTGAGGTTATTCATTGGCGTATCAAGATAGAGGAGTGGTGAGAGAAGAAAGAGACAGAGGGGCGGAGGTAAGAAAGAAGGCAAATCTAATTATGTTTTATGTGGCATTTGACTGTTTTATTACAGGTTTTTCTCAACAAACGTGCAGTGTTTGTTCTCGTGTTTGATGCCAGCAAAGACTTGAAGGAGGTAGCTGAAGTCGCTCAAGTCAACTTTGACCAGGTATGACAATAAAATGAAACATAATATTATGAGCTGGGGATTTGTCATTTTCTTCATCATAAAGCAAGCGACTTTTCATGCATGAACCAAACTACCAACATGCAAGTATTCGACACCGCAAAGTTTCCTGAACAATTTGTTACATTTTAGTAATGTGATCAAGGAACATGAATGATGTTTTGAGCATGCCCAATTTCACATTTATGTTATAGATTTGAAATTACACATGATGTAGAAAACCTATCAAAATTGAATTTAAGTTAATATAAGTAGATGTAGTGTCCTCAAACATAGAATATCAGTTTCTTTGTTTATCAATATCTTGAAATCCATAATATCAAAATCCGACTCAATTTGCTTTAATTAAATCTATGTATGTTAAAAGCTTATCTTCCTACTTCCCCCCCCCCCCATTTTTCTCTCATCGTTTTTTGAGGGGGTTTATAGACGGTGCAAATGGTTTCACGTTTTCATGATTTCACCGGGCTTGAATTCATCGATTTTTGGCTTCAGTCTGTTTACACATATGCTGCCGATACAGTAAGTGACGCACACACGCAGAAGACACCCTCATCTGATGAAGATGCGGGAGCAGTTCCGAAAGCTGGTGATACAAAGCTGCTGTCTTACAAGTCTCCTCCTATTCTTATCGTTGGTACTCATCGAGGGAAAACATCGAAAAAGGTATTGTAGCTAAAAGCTATAGAAGTTACTCTTGCTATTTGCGTATTTCCATTTATTGCGTTTAACGGCTGGCCTATTGCAACGTTGACAAATAACACATTGAATGACCATGATACCATCAACAATCTAACATAACACAAACGCTTTTACAAGTAGACCTATATGTATATTTCAACTTCCAGGGTGAGGAAGAAGAAAGCATCAGAGCGCAGATATTATCATTGATCAAAGGAAAACCATATGAAGAACACATTGTTCGCCGCATCCATTTCGTAGAGAATAATCCGAAACTACGTGGCAAAGGCGGTGAAAAGGTATTGATTTATCATGTTTATGGCAATAATACTATAATAAAAACAAAATGCAGATTCATATTGTTGTCATTCTTCAAAATAATAATTGTTGGTGAATTGCGGAGCGACCGAATAAAATGTATCGCAGTCGTTTAAGTTAAACATATGATGCATTCCAGAAAAAAACCCAGCGTTTAGCTTATGTAATGAAATAAAAGAAATATATATGACTATTTAATATTAGTTTTCTAAGTGGATCTATATTGGAATAAACGTCGATATGTCTTTAAATGAATATCGAACACGTGCCTGTGATATACAGCCTGTCTCAAAAACAATTGTGCAAGTGAAAAGCGCCCTCTTTGGCAATTAGAAAATACCGTTGTGACATAATGCTTACATCAACGTCACAGGCGCAGTCTTAGCTCTCAAATGCCGTTGATTCTGTTCAATTTGCTTGTTCCAATTTCGAACAAAAGGGCAAAATCACTATTGTGCCACTTTTACCTAGGAAGAGAGGTGTAAATGTAAATCTATGATAGCTGATGTTGATGCGTCTAATGCACTCCCCTTTCGAGGCGTGTGCATTAGACGCATCAACATCAGCACAATATCTCTCTCACCAGACTTGTAGTCGAGTCACTGAAAGTCGAGTCCGAGTCGAGTCGAGTCATTGATCCTCGAGTCTCGAGTCGAGTCGAGTCATGAAGCCCTTCGAGTCCGAGTCGAGTCGAGTCATTTGAAGTTGTCAGTCGAGTCGAGTCGAGTCGAGTCAGGCCATTTTGTCGAGTCGAGTCGAGTCGAGTCGGATATATTTTGTCGAGTCATTTCGAGTCACTAAAAAGTGTGTGTGTGTGTGGGGGGGGGGTGTCATTGGGTAACAAAATGAAAAATGGGGTCATTGGGTAAACATTTGAAAGAAGGGGGTCATTGGGTATAACATCTTGAATAAAGGGGTCATTAGGTATAAAATTAACAAAAAATGAAGTAAAATTCTTTATCGTGTTCCTGATTTGCCTAATGTACAATTGCAAATTTGCTAAAATAAGAGAATTTGAAAATTCTGCATTTATATTTTATGGCAACTTGGTGATAAAATGCTAGAATAAAAGGGGGTCATTGGGTAGTCAGCCCTAAAACTAAAAGAGGTCATCGGGTATGACTTAAAATAGATTCAACAGAAAATATTCCAACAGAATTGTAATAATTTTGAATCAATCCCATACATGTACACTACCACAATGTAGGACTATGCAGAGTTTCAAGGAAAATAACACATTTTTGTCTCACAGCCCCCCCCCCCAACACACCACCCCGAACAGTTGACACTTCACAGACTCACCCCAAGACTCAATCAAACCACCATTACAATAACTTAATAAACCTGAATACACATGAACACAGGTAAATTTCTCAAAAAAAAACTACATGTATACATGGATCAAGCAGCAGACATATATATGGGGGGTGTGTTGGTGTGTGTGTGTGTGGCACATTAGAGACATCACATGTAACTAACAGATGCACACAGGGACTGGGGAAGGGACACTAGTCCCTGTGCAGCATACATGTCCATGAATGGCAATGTATTCAAAGGGGGGGGTAATTAAACAAAAATATAATAATGATGATATTAATAATATGAATAATATGATAATACAAATGAAAATAATATTAATCATAATAATAGAAAATTACCATTCAGAAATATCAAGAAGAAAATGTGTTGAATTGTTTTCCCAGTTTGCCATTTTATTACCGGTATGCAAATAGGCCTATTCAGCTTTACTTTTTACCAAACTTATTAGAGCAGGACTGAAAATTTTGATTAATGCGCTGAAAACTACACATGTACACAAAACAGTTGGGGCAGCCGGCCATATCCCCCCACTTTTATCAGTCAGTCGAGGGGGGGGGATTATGCTCTTACCAAACAAAAGTACAAGCATGTGGTATGCTATGTACATGATTCCAAATATTTTTCAAAATTGAACAAATAATGTACAGCGAGTAGCGAACACATACAAACTATGTACACAATTATCTCGGTCGGGGTTGTTTTATCTAGTGCACTTACCCATTTCTCACACTGTCAATTTTTATGTCAAAGGGGGCACGCTCACAGCATCCCTATTGGATTGTACCGGACCTTTCAGTTCCAATCAATTTTCTCCGCATAGAAAACACAAAACACCAACTTTTTGAATTGTTTCACAAAGAATGGTGTATTTATTATATGTCATGTTTGGTGATCATTTCTACCATGGCCCCATTGAGTACAACGGTAAGTGTCCCCTTCGTGTATGAGGGCGCAAGATTGTGGAAGAAAACATGCAGGTATTATTAGAAATATTAGGGTATAATTTATATTTTCGAGTCATTTTAAATAAGTCGATTCAGCCACAGTGACTCGAGTCACAAGCCTCGAGTCATCGAGTCGAGTCATTAAATTTCGAGTCGAGTCGAGTCATCGAGTCATCAACTCTCGAGTCGAGTCATCGAGTCGTCTTGCCTCGAGTCGAGTCATCGAGTCACCAAAACTCGAGTCGAGTCGAGTCGAGTCGAGTCATTTCGAGTCGAGTCACTACAAGTCTGAGTAATACGCGTTCATTAACCTATAACATGTATAAGTGCGCAACATGTCTTATCAGTGACTAAGAGAACAGTATTTACCATGATAAAATCGTTGACATGCACACGTATTTAATCTTTACAACAGAATGTGAAATATTTATTTATCTTTTAATCTCCTTTAAGTGGAAAAGGGAATCATCATTCCTGCATCATGAAAAAACAGTAAAAACAGTCAAAAAAATTTGTATTGTGTAATTGATGCATTCTTTAGATTTCACGAAGGAACTCCGGATAAACTTGATGCTATCACTGTTACTTGTAAAGCCCTCTTCCCTAGTAAAAGTGGCACAATTGTGATCTTACCCTTTCGTCTTTAACGAAACATATCTCGAGATTAAAATAAGCAAATTGAACAGAACAAACGTCATTTGAGAGCTAAGACTACGCCCTTGACAGTGATGTAAGCATTATGTCACATCGGTATTTTCTAATTGCCATAGATATAAACGCTCATCGTGCATACAATCAATCAATCGGTCCATGAGTGGCCAAACGGTTCCTGGTAAGCCGTATACTTCTACTACAGTACACAAGAGGCAGTCTTCATTGAACACCTCTTTCTCAGAGCCAACAAACCTTTAATTTAGCAGATAGGCGAGGTCTGCTTGTTTTCTGTAGACAAGGGGCAGTCTTCAGTGAACGGCTCTTTTCAGAGCCACCAAAACTTACAAAATCAGCAGATAGGCGAGATCTGCTTGTTTCTGTTGACAAGGGGCAGTCTTCAGCAAACGGCTCTTTTCAGAGCCACCAAAGCCTTTATATTAGCAGATAGGCGAGATCTGCTAGTTCTCTGTAGAAAAGGGGCAGTCTTCAGTGAACGGCTCTTTTCAGAGCCACCAAAACCTTTATTAGCAGATAGGCGAGATCTGCTTGTTCTCTGTTGACAAGGGGCAGTCTTCGGTGAACGACTATTTTCAGAGTCATCAGTAGACAAGGGGCGCTCCACATGTCTCATTCTTAGGTACTTTGTCCTGAAGAAGACAGAGCTACTCCTGACGAAAGCTTGACAGTTCTATACTTGTCCGACGGCGAACCCGCTAAAAACCCACTAATTGTTATGAATTCCCGCCGTAAAAACCTATCCCACAATTTGTATTAATATGTTTGTTCACATTTTAAACGTTCAATCAGTCACGGTACATGTCATTACATATCAATTTCCTTTTTTTTTTATAACCTAGAGTGGGGGGGTATTACAACCCCGAGTTAGGTACTGTTTTTCTATCCGATTTCTCTTATAGAAATTTTAGAAATGCATTTCCTGGACATCTGTAAGGGGTACGGGGCTGCGGAACATTTTGGAACAGGGGTCAAGTCAAAGGTTATCTGGGGTCAAATCTTATAATTTCATTTTCTGGATATCTGTAAGGGGTATGGGGCTCAAACTCAGTGACAACAAATCTCATGATCAGGGGAACATTTTGCAGAGGTACCTATTCACTCTTGGTGTTCCTAAGCTGCTGTGAACTAGGGCCTACTGATTGACGTCTAATGTGGTTGTCTTTTAGAGTGCCTAGGTGCCTACATAAGTTCTTCACCTGTGTTACTCCTCATGGGCTATTGTTCACTCTAGCATTATATATATTTAAATTAAAGTAAAATAACATCTGCAAACAAGAACATGGTATATCTGTCGCACCAATGGTAACTAACACACAATAAAAATTACGGACAGCATTGTTACCTCATAATGAGCGAAGTTCGGGGCTACAAATTTGAACTACAAAATGATAAAACGACTCGATTAGCTAACCTGTTGCTTATCTTGCAGTCTATAGATGCACTACGGAAGCACATGGCAGAAATTGCACTCAAAGAACCGTACATGGGGGAGGAGATTCCGATCAGATGGTTGCAGTTTGAAGGAGATTTAGCGGAAATGGCCGCAGAGAAGACGCACTATATTTCATTGACACAGGTGAATAGCTAAACAGAGTACGCTTAAGGGGGTACTACACCCCTGGCCAATTTTGTGCCTATTTTTGCATTTTTCTCAAAAATTATAGCGCATTGGTGACAAGTAAGATATATATATATATATTATAGGGGCAAGGACCACAACTACCGCACTGAAAATTCACCAACTCAAGGCAAGTAGTTATTGATTTATTAATCAAATATTGGTTTTCCCTCATTTTTTTACTATAACTCCAGAACTGTTGTCTGTGTTGAAATAAAATTTCCAGTGCAGTAGTTGTAGTCCATGCCCCTATAATATACATATCTTATTTGTCACCAATGCGCTATAAATTTTGAGAAAAAATGCTAAAATAAGCACAACATTTGGCAGGGGTGTAAAACCCCTTAATTTAAGCTTTTTGTTTTTTCAAAAATGGATTTCATTAGCTCATCCCCATATATAGGGAGGAATATTATTATATACGAATGCCTGTTGTTTAAAAAGGCGATTCGCGGAATTTTAAATAGGCCAATAAGTATATCATTTTGTTTGTAGCAATATAAACTAGACTTAGCTGTGGTCTAAGACCACGAACACAGCCGTGTTGTGACCTCTAATGACCTTTGACCCCAAAATATATGAAAACGCCCATAGACATTGGCTAATGTCAATGCATGGGTGCACGTGGCACCACTTTGATATGTTATTTGTGGCAAAAGGGGCACTTTGAAGGTTTTTCGTCTCAGGTTGGAAGTGACCCCTTAATGACCTTTGACCCCAAATAAAAAAATACCACATATGAATTGGGTAACCACAATTCATGTGTGAACATACCGTTACTATCCTATGTTTTTCTTAGCAAATAAAACATTTTGAGGGTTTTTCGTATTATACCGGAAGTGACCCCTTAATGACCTTTGACCCCAAATCTGAGAGGACCCCATAGACACTGGGTAATAACAATGCATGTGTGCAAGTGGTGTCACTGTCCTACGTAATTTGTGGGAGAAGAAACATTTTAAAGGCATTTCGTTTTATACCGAAAGTGGCCCCTTAATGACCTTTGACCCTAAATAAAAAAATACCACATATACACAGGGTAACTACAATTTATAGGTGAACATACCGTTACTGTTCTGTGTTTTTCTTAGCAAATAAAAATTTTTGAAGGTTTTTCGTTTTATACCGGAAGTGACCCCTTGAAGACCTTTGACCCCAAATCTGTGAGGACCTCATAGATACTGGATAATAACAATGCATGGGTGCAAGTGGTGTCACTGTCCTACGTAATCTGTGAGAGGAGAAGCATTTTGAGTTGAAATCACGTTTTTGACCCCTATGACCCCTGCGTGACCTTTGACCCCACAAGTTTCATATGACATATAGGGGCATGGTCAATGATGGTTGTGACTAAGTTAGGTCAAAATCGGTGTAAGCATGTAAGTGCTAGAGCAAATGTAGTGGTCGGCAGAAAGAATATAGCCAATGTCTATCGGTATTTTCATATATTTTGGGGTCAAATTTATTACTTTTCCCTATGCCCATTACTACCGAAGGTAACTGATTTCATTATCCTAGGGGTTCTCATTATTCTGAAAATCTCAAGTTCATTATCATCGCTTGTTGGCTTTATAAATCATTACGCTTGTGCTTCCTGGCATACATATAAGATTTCAAAGAAACAAACTGGATATAAAAATCAACGTCAACCGTTTTATCTTCATCCTAGAGAAAAAGCATCAAATCCTTTTAATTATCTATTTTTCAATAATATGATTATTTATCTTGAATAATCTGACAACTACATTGTTTGGCTTAAAAAAACATTATCCATTATTGTGTTTCTCCCTTCATAACAGTGGTCAACATTTTGCAGCAGTTGGCGTCTCCTTGGAGATAAAGGTATCTTGAAAGAGTCCCTCATAAAGCACATCTGGAAGGAGTACTTGCACCTGAAGGCCAATTTGCTCGCTCTTATGGAGAAGTTTGATCTTCTTTGTCCGCGGTTTGGGAAAGATGATGGAGAGAAAGAGGTAACGCTTTATGCAACACATCTTTACTTGGTTAATTTACTAGTAATTGTTTTGGAGTTTCCAAAAGAGAACCTTAAATGATAATAATAATGATGATCACAAAATAATCGTTTTTTACTTAAACTAGATCATTTTGGCATTCGTAACAAAACCAACAACTGGATTGCAAACTTCCTCATGCACTCTAAACAGAGGGTCGTTGTCGGGGTGAACACTCGACTTGGGCAGAAGTTGTATCTGTTGTTCTTAGTTTTCATTAATAATTTGCCCCAAATTATTCAATCTGATGTCCCGTTATTCGCCAACGATTGTGCGATTTGTAGACAAATAAAAAATGAGTTTGATCATACTCAACTCCAAGAAGATTTACATACACACACACTGGTGAAATGGAAACGCAGGTGGCAATTGCACTTCAACATCAAAAAATGTTTTGTAATGCGCATAACCCATGTCCGTACCAAGAAATTCTATGAATATACTCTGGTTGACACCGTCCTTGCAGAAACCAGCTTCATAATAAGGAATCCCTATTCATGCACAAAACAAATAAAACAAACAGCCTAAATGTCATTAGTCCGCCCTCTTGTAGAGTACTCATCGTCTGTGTGGTATACGCAACAAGCTGACCTCACCAACAAAATCGAGATGGCGCAGAGGCGGGGCTGCAAGCTTTGTGTCAAGCGACTACATTAGAACAAGTAGCGTCATAAGCATGTTGAACGAACTTGAATGGTACTCTCTTAAAAATAGGCGTACCGCAAACCGGCTTACAGTTCTCCAAAAAGCAAGAAGGGGACTCATACCCCTGCCGGTTGACGACTTCCTTCAGCCGCTCCGTCGCCCATCAAGGCACTCACACATCAACGCCTACCAGATTCCATCAGCTAAGGGAACAACCCAAAAGTTCGATGAAGCCCTATAAACGAAAGTCCTTTCGTTAGTGGGGTAGGGGTCAGAAAGTCCGATTACGTTTGTAAAAAAGTAGTTAAAACATCGGTCAAATTTGATCTTTTTTTAAGGAATTAATATATCATTTTCCAAATTTGAGTATTTTCCCAAGTACGATATTGACATTTTACAGTGGTTTCTTCAAAATGATTTCAAATCAATATGGAGTGCAGTACTCGCAACCTGCAACGTCATTATAAGTTCATTTTTAAAGCAGCTGTCCCAGCAAACACATTAAGACATTTTTGAAACGTTTTAAACATGTTATATTTTGGGGCTTTGGTTTTGGTATATAAAAACGTTTTAATAACATTAAAATGTCAAGTTATATATATATATATCATGTGTCACGATTCACACAAGTGGTATCTCTACGAACTGAATTGACATAGGTCAGTTTATTTCCCGGCATTTGGTCACATTTAATCAATATGATACAATATTTTAAATATATTTTATGGCATAAGAACTATTCTATAGTAAATCAGTTATACCAAGTAACTTATGAGGCATAAAATGCAGGATATTAATCATCTTGCTATCACAAGGCATGGCTTTTTACGTCCGCAAATGGTAGTAGTGGTATTATCATCTCTTCTCAAATTGTGACCTAGGTTCCGACATTTAACCTGACTCGAGCAGTTAGTCTCACCCCCCTGGTTATAAAAAAAACCGTTATGTATGAAAACACGCTACAAAACTATTTCTACAACGTTTTCAAAATGTTAGTGAAAAATATTTTTTTAAGAACATGGTTTAAAATTTTTAATATGAAATGTTTTTCACCCTTTATATAACCCGACATTTAAACATTTTCTGGCAACCTTATCTAACCTTTGGCGAATGGTGTCGAAAACGTTTTGTGTTTGATACCACATTATTTTTTATTTGAAAATCCAGCAAGTCCTATTTTTTCCGTGCCGAGAAGATAGTGAAGAAAACTTATTTAAATAGAATGCAATATTCGTTTCTTCCATAAACGTGATCAATATCGTAGCTTTCATTCACACCCCCTCCACAACCCCATGCACCATAGCAGACTTGTACCCGAGTCCAGCTTGTCCGAGTCCGAGCCGAGCGGAGTCCATTTGTATCCGAGTCCGAGCCAAGTCCGAGTCCTTTTGTGTCCGAGTCCGGACTCGAGTCCAAGTCCGGGGTGCCGAGTCCGAGCCAAGTCCGAGTCCAACAATAATTAGACCCGAGTCCGGACTCGGTCAGAGTCCATGACCGGAGGTGGGGGTGGGGGGATGTTGGGGTCATTCAACTTGAATGTTACATGTATCTGCCTACTGGCATTGCTTAGTAGGAATTTGTATAAAAATGGGTCATTGGGTATAACATAATGAAAAAGCCAGGGTAATTGTGTATAAAATTTTGAAAGGGGGTCATTTTGTATAAAATTTTGAAAAAATGGTTAATTATTCCAAATAATGAGGCAAACTTTTACATTTTGTTTCTAATTTGAAAAATAACAATACAAATTTGCTGAAAAAAAGACATTTTCAAAGTTTCCGCATAATTTTAAGGCATTTTGATGATAAAATTGCAGAAAGAGAAGGTCATTGGTCAAAGGTCACTCACTACACCACACCACACACCGCTCTCCCTATACACACCCACCCTACCAAACCCCACCCCACCCACACAGTTGACATTTCAAAGACTCAACCCAGGTCAACCAACCAACCAACCAACCAACCGTACACATGGTACACACAATACTTCAAAGACCCATACCATGAGCAGCTACATGTAACTCCGGAAGGTAAAAAGTACATGTATCAGATCACCTGTATCAGACAGCAGTCATGTGGGGGTATTTGTGTGTGTGTGGCACACTACATGTAAACTCAGGACTAGAGACATGTCACTAGGCTGTGTGAAGCATAAAGATGTGTAAATGAATTGCAATGTATTCAAATACATTTTAGAGGGAGGCTCCCTATTATTGTAAACATTTTTATCCATTTTGACACCCAAATTTGGCAACCATATTCTATGCACAGATGAATACGGGTTGAAATGATCGATATTTGACACTTACGTTAGAAAGGAGGGGGGGGGGGGTAGCCTTCTAACGACTTTCGTTTAAAGGATTTCATCGAACTTTTGGGTTGTTCCCTAACAATAACTGATTAAAACACTCTTTTTTCCATCAAACCATTTCCGACTGGAACACCCTTCCTTACGACATAACTACTGTAACTCAAGTAACTTCAAAAACACAAGTAAACCTACAACTAAACCATGCATCTCCAGAGATTCGACTAAAATAGCATCACTTGCGCACAACAACCCTGATCGTTTGACCCCACTTGGAGCGTTAACCAGTATAACTCCAGATCCAGAGTATAGAGATTGAATAGGTGTTTTTGTCTCATGATTAAAATCTAGTTATTTATTATATTATGTAATGTTCAATGCCTTTTGTTTGCTGTTGAATCCTCAAAGGACGAAATGACGTACTATGTACCTGCTTGCCTGCGACCACCGCTAAGTCAAGAGGATAAGACATGCGCAAATGCTTCTGATGGGACATTCTACTTCAATTTCTTCGATTATCTACCTGGTGAGATTAAAACAACGGGTTCTTTAAAAGCATTTTCCAAGTTATTGTACTATGGAATATAAAGAGAATATGAGCACATTTTTGCCCCGTAATGTACTCTACTTTGTAGAAGGACTATCATCGATACATATCCGGCGTCAGGTTGTATATACAACTCAAGTATGTAAAAGCCTCGAACAGAAAAAGTCTGTTTAAGAATGAAGTTCAATCATCATGAAATCTCTAACGTAACTTTATTACAAGATTATGCTATTTTAATCATTTTAATTAGATGGAATTTTCAACTACGTAATGATTTACGTAGCAAGATGGTCGCAACAAAAGTCTGGCACGCCCCCAAAGCTATTTCATCGTGAAGGACGTTTTACTATAGGAGGAAGAAACAATAGACATGGGTTTCGTGTACAGATGATGGCTTCAAGACCAGCATGTATCAAGGTACAGAATCATAGTTTTTTTGGAATGGATAATTAATGAACAAATTTGTTTAATGAATACGCGGAGAAAATATATCGCACTGCACTAGTACGTTCACGCGGTACCTCTATATTGAACCTTAGATAAAGATCTGGTTCGTATCGTTTGGTAGAATATTCATATCGTGGTGATCACTCGCACCTGTAAGATTTGAAAAGAGCGGTACTGTATTCAAACTATGATAGCAGACATACACAGGTGATGAGTAGAACCTGCTTGTAGTACAGGGCGGTATATTCAAAAACTGTTTTATCCGATTGCTATGGTAGTTAATCCTGTTACATCATCACTTCTACGGCGAACAACCATCTTATTTATTGCTAATAATAGGTTATGTTCATATGCATTAAATACAAATATAAATACAAGCAGAAAAACATTATTAACGCTTAATGTCCTGGAAAATTCTCAAATTGAATTTCACCATATACCGTTACAAAACACAACTATGGCAGAGTAGGGACGATGCGATAGAACTATTTCTATTACACCTAGAAAGTGGTTTTCTTTAAAGCACCAGCTTGAATGAAAAATACCTTGATCACTAAAGTTTTATGACGGTATTTATTCCATCCATTATTATATGAGGATCATTTTTTATGAGGATCAAAATTCTACAATTATTATATTAGCAATATTCTTTATGAGTTCAAAACATTCATTTTTAAATATAAATATTATTAATGTTTGTACTCTTCTTCTTCCAATATAGTACAGTCCGCACATAGCGTATATTCGTACTTTTATTCGTACTCTTCTGCCCCAATCTTTGATGTTTTTTGTTTAGGTTTTACTCCGACGAAAACAAGGAAGAGGAGAAAATGACAGCGAAGTAAGCCCATCTCCTGAAATCTGTGAAGAGGTAAATATGTTATTTGACATAAACGGTATGAAAGTTTAAAAAACCGACCAGAGCCAAAGATATTAGAGACATTGCGATTTCCAAACGTAGACATCGGACGTACGTTGATCTATCCAAAACCACTCTCCTGTATCGAACCGAGGTCACGTATTTAGCTATTTTTGAAGATATTCCACGTGCGAAATCGACGTAGATACATCGTTGAAAATGCACACAATTTGTCCATTTCACAATATGTTAAAGACAGTCAAAGATAATGAACATACGAAGGAAAGTCTAATTATTATTATGATCCTTTTTGTTTGTAACAAATCATTATAATAAAGGTACAGCGATGTGTTAAAAATAGACTAAATTTAAACGCAATATTCATACGCAGAGATTGCCCATTGAAATGTGTGTGATACTTTGGGTAAAAAAATGACATTGCGATATCCCATTTTGGATTCCAACGTAGAATAAAACGCAGATGCTACGTTGAAATATGCTGATTTTACCTCATGTCTAAGTCCATGCAACGCGCTCAATTTTCAGGACGAAAAAGTCTCATTTTGAAAGTAAAGTCATGATGTATGGATGTAGTGATCATTAATCTACCAAAATATATGTTTTTGGGCAACTATAATATTTGGGGAGCACAAAAAAACAAGTTTAATCAGCATGTAGGACAAAATTTTAGTCAAAATTAAAAGCGGCCTGTTTGAATTAAGCATTCCAGCTGACTCGTTTTCCTTCGTGACGAATGAGCACAATCCAGTTTGGAACCGAGAATAGCAATAGTTAACACCGTATTAACGTACGTAAAAACGTACGTGAAAGCGTACGTTCCACGTGCTGCGTTTGGAACATCGCAATGTCTCTATTGTATTTACAACATGGTATAAAGTACAGAAGTCCGCTAAATTTTGGTTCATACCAAGGACGGGGATCTGGAAACGGATTTAAAAGTTATATTACATGCAATCGATACATTTGTTGCCCGGATTATTGGTAAAATAAACCTAACCCATCCCTCTCCAGTATCTGAGGGTCACGTATCAGTGACAAGAGTATTAAAGCCCAACTACTGAGCCTTAACAAAGAGTCAGTAAAATATGTGGCGTCAATATTGGCCGCTGCAGAAAGGTAAAATGTACCACAAATCATAATATTAAATATGATTGTGCTAAACTGTTAACATCATACGGAATATATTCAAAGGTTTTACACTTCCTGCAAGAAACTCTGGACCTTTTACGTGAGAAGTGGGTAGGAGGACTCCGATTTGAACTCTCCGTTGCTTGTGCAAGCTGCAGGGATAATGAGAAGCCACTACATCTTCTGAAGTTTACAGACAACTGGGACGAAGACGTTTATTGCGAGTTTACCGATAATCATATCCAGATGAGCGAATACCGGGGGATACTACAGGAGAAGAAGGATGCAACTAAACCTGGTATGTACTGGCATCCAGCATGTCCAATATTACAACAAGATAAAATGAGAGTTGAAGATACAAAGCGCGTCAGATCATGGGGAGCTGATTCATTAATTTTTTTTTCAAAATTAATAAGGAAGATATAAGTCTACGTTTTGTTCTTCAAAACCTTAAGATAAAGCCGAATAACATAATATGGCATCCTAATCGATCACGTTACTTTTGTTCTATCCATATTTTGGAATTTACATTACTCTAGCACCATACATGTTAACTGATGCAGAGATTGGAAACGTCATCAAACAACTTGGCCCTGACGATCTACAGAAGTTGTACAGCGCGCTTGGTCTCTCAAGTCAACAGGTGCAGAAAATCGAAAGTAGTACAGAAACGACCGATGTAGACCTACGAGCCCGATGTGTCTTGGAGTTCTGGCGGGAAAACAACCAACAGGCGTCCCATAATGTAATTATTGATGCTTTGGAGAAATGTCAGAATAGAGAGGCTAAAGAGAAACTAGAAACACTGTGGATTATGTCAGGTAATTGAGGCGTACTTTTTTAATTTACATTTCTTAATAAAGTCGATAAAAATCATTGCCCTCAACTTTCTTCTGAGAGTTGTTGAGATTTTTATGTCATCAAAAACTTTTAACTATAATATTGATAAATACAAAGTAGAAATTATTATGTCGTGTGTTGACGATATGGAAAATATTGACTCTCCCTCAAAATATCAGAGTGTCTTCCCAAGAAAAAAAGCAGTTTTTTTTTAAGTGTTCCAAAATGTTCTATAACCTTTTGAAATGTCCAGTTTGGTCATCAAATGTTGTTACGGATTCTGATTTTGGAGACGTTATCAAGCTCCTCGGACCTGACGATCTACAGAAGATATTCTGTGAACTTGACCTTACAAGTCAACAGATAGAAAAAGCCGAAAGAAGCGCGGGTACACACGATGTGGAGTTGACAGCTAAGAGCGTCTTCCAGTTCTGGCGAAAAGAACGTGGGCAGCAGGCTACTCACTTTGCAATACTTGAAGGGTTGGAATCATGCGAAAACTTAGAGGCAAAGGAGGAGCTGGAGGAGAAGTGGAACATCAAAGGTATTTTTAGCAATATATTCTTTTTTACAATAATCAATATTCGCTATAAATGTCAATAAAAGCAATCAATTTGTTACGCGTTGAGCGGGATTTGAGCCCTGGACCTTGGATCACTAACAATATCGATGTATCCATGGTGCGAGCTTTTTGATATCGAACGGAAAAATGATTGTTGCTTTAATTTGCATTTTTATAACTTAAGATGGGTTCTTTGTATGTTTTTATGTTTTTGTGTATAATTAATGTTTTCAGGTCTCTTGGCCTTGTGATGTACCTGCCTTCATCAATACGTGTTAATGTGCAATAATTTAATTTACCTCTGTTGTTACATTGTATGCTTTATGAGATTGATGAAAAATAAAAGATTGATTGAGATTGATTGATTGATTCAAAGCTATACATTGATAATGTAAATTCTGGGATGGTTGTATGTGTTTCACAATGTACACAACCTGGCTGTCTGTTTTGCTAACGTATATTAGTAAATTGTGTTATTATTTAGATATTGCATCTATCAGTCAATCGGACATATCTGGGGAGAAATCTATAGGAGGCGTACAAAGTGGATTCAGTCAAGTCTTCTTAGCTACTCACAAAGATTTGGGTGATGTTGTTGTCAAAAAGCTTAGGTAAGAATTTATTTTTGTCTGCATAATCTAAGTAGGCAATATAACTGTAAGAAAGCATCATACCATTACTATGAGATGGTCATCGATGGTCAACACTATAATACTAACATGCTTTTTGGTTGTTTTTGATACACCACCTATCAAAAGTGTTGCCCTGATAGCCTGGGGAAGCTACATAAATTAATACAATGCTGATTATCATCCACATTAAGGACTCATCTTATTTTAAATAAACTCTCATCTAGGCCACATCTGGCTTAATTTTGGAACGGTATGAATTATCCGTTTAACAAAGGATAGGATTTTGGTATTTACCTGACTAACAGCCTGGTTCATGTAACAAAGGCGGCTAAATCGCTGTAGTCGGTAAATTGCAATACACTAAAAACACTACAACTCAGCAGAGTAACATAGCATTTGATACAACCTCACGTGAGGATTATTACTTTCTAGCGCAGGCTATTTCGCTAATCATTTTGTTTTTATATTATTTATGACTATTCCAACACAATTACAGCACTTCTAATGACACACTGACTGAAGCCAAGAACGTATTGCGTACAATAACTTCGCCTTTTCTTCTGCGTGTCCTGGGCATCGTTGACGTTTCAGAATGTCCATCAATAGTAATGGAAGTAGCCGAGTATGGAAATCTGTCATTATTTCTACAGCATATGACAAATCCTTTGGCCTTACCAAGAAAGGTTAGGATGATAGCTGACATAATTCAGGGGATGGATTATCTACATACCATGTCATCGCCTGTAGTTCATCAGAATTTGAACTGCGGAATCATATTCGTCTGCGAAGGGTTTCAAGCCAAGGTAAATGAGGGGTGTGTTTGTGTCGTGGGGTGTGTGTGGCCTTTCCGCTAATGCCCTGTTGAGGAAATTATGTGTTTTGGAAAAACATTATGGGGATACTTTCCTTGTGGCGACACAAAACAATGCTTCATCATAAAAGTGCATTAAAATTGCTGTAAATTGATTGCAACAATAAAGTAAAGGTCTCGGTTCTATTATTATTATTATTTATTTATTTATTATTTCAACTTTCTTTATACTGGGTAGCTCCTTCAGTGTAAAAGCACTGTTATTCTTGGAGGCCCTGTGACATACATGTACAGGGTGTAATTCACTTAAATACATTTATTACACACATATTACAAGAAAATATGCAATACCATTATAAAGAAATTACAAGAATCATGAAAAATTATATAATGTGAAAATCAATGAACAGTGTGGATTGTGAGAGCTCTTGATTTAAATTCACTTAGGCTCAAAGAAATATAATTAGTGCTAGTGTCAACATCAACAGAACTATTCCACAGATTTGCTGCTCTCACCTGAAACAATCTCTTACCAGAGTTATTGTTAAATAGAGGAACAACAAGTGAATTGGAGGAAGTACCTCTTGTGTCATAATCATGTGTGGATTTGGTAAATGAAATTTTGGAACAAAGATAATCAGAAGCTCTGCCAGTAAGGCATTTAAATAACATAATAAGAATATGATTATTCCACATTTTTTCAATTTTAAGCCACTTGAGAGAAGACATCATTGAATCAATATTACTTCTGATATCAGCAGAAAGATATCATGTGAAATTTATGGTATTTTTAAGTTGTGCGGTCCCATTTGAGTATGCTCTGTGGAGCCAATTATAGGTTTAGGTATCAACTTTATGGAGATAATTATTATGATATTGTGATCAATATGGGAAAACAGTCTTCATAAGGTAGAGACTTCGCATATGGTCGAATCCAACCAAAAGTGTCCACGGGCCAAAAATAAAAGTCCGAAATAAAAATGTCTCCAATTTTTCCTTTTGCCCATTGATTGATGACATATTGGCCTTATAGGAACCAAAAGTGCCATTACTAATCTTGAAAAATAAATCCAGGACGTGTGATAGTAAATGTGATATCAAAACCCAATGTTACCTACGAATACCACTAGGATGCTTTCACTATCGCAATACTAATCAACCTAAAACAAATGGAATATTCCCATTAACGCTTTTTTTCGTGTAATGTAGACAACAGGGTGTCAGGAAAATGCTAACTCAACCAGAAAATATTTGTTTTTATTTTTATAACGCGATCAATATGATCTTAGTCAATTTATGCTAGTTTATTTTTGAAAATTAAGTTTAGGTCAGTTTCTGTATTTTATTTATCAAATGAGTATGAATCAATTTACACATTGTATAAGAACGAGTATGATATATGTTTTCAAGAATATTAGGAATTATACGCATACACCTAACGCTTTATACAATGAAAAGGCGAAGAAACCCGGGTATTCGTAGGTAACATGCGCGATTTAACAATATCTATATTGAGTTTATAGGTTTAAATTTTGCTATTATGGTAATGAATTAATAAAATGGTAGTTTTTAGATCCCTTTGAGATGGTACGTCCAAATGAATAAATGCTATTACCTTAGATCAAAAATTTTTGATGCTTTTAGCAAGATTTTGACCACTTCATTTTGATATACAAGTAGTTAATCAGCAATTTTACATAATAAATAATTGTTGAATGAATCCGTATATGGGTAATAATAGTGTCCTGGGGTACCGCTTAAAGTTTTTGACAATTAATTTCCATTGGTAGGGACACTTCATTATACATGTCATGTATTATGCTGTATTCGTAAGTAACATTTCAGTATTTGTAGGTAAGAATTATACTTGTGGTGGATATCGCAATCAAAACTTCATTTTATAAAGCACTTTGAATGTATTATTTTCTTTATGTGCGTTTATTGATACTTTAGACCCTATCATGTATTAATAATGTCGGTTCACAACGGTTGAAAGAGGATTGAAGTAAGAAACAAAGGCACTAAAGTGACTTTAATTTGCTTATTTGCACACAAATCGCTTAAAACCGTTATTGCAGACTTATGAAGTCCATCTTGGAGTCAGTTACGTCTTGTGGCCTTTCGTTTGAGAGCAACTACAATTAGCTTTATACCAGGGTCCATCAATGTGTTGTCTAGATCATGAGACAATGAGAACAGTCGTTTTTTCCATGGTATTCGTAGGTAACCTTAGCGAAAACGTCAAAAGTTACCTTCGAATAAATCAATTTGGACACAAATTACTAAGAAACCAGAAGGTCGGTAAACATTTAAAATGAAGCATACATGACAGTTGACAAATCCAAGTATTTATCCCTTCTAATCTTCTTTGAATCTGATTTTTCTTTCAAATGAGCAGACCGTCGTCTATTTCAGTACATATTGTTCATCAATTAAGCCGTATTCAGTTTTGCATGGTGGGCATGTATGTGAATTCGCAACTTTCATTGACATATGATTTGATAGCAAACATTCAGGCCTTCGTTATGTACCAATATGGGCATTGGCATGAATGGCGGTGTTTCACAATACTGTCATGATGTCAAAGTGTATTCGTAGGTAACATTCGGTTACAGAAATTTACCTACGAATACTTGCTTTTATTGTTGACATCTCAGAAATATTTAAACGCAGGTTATTGAAACTTGGTAGAAATAAAGAGTGTATTACCCTGCACCTATTGCTTAACTATTGTTTACTATTCTCTCACTTTGTGGAAATGGCACAGCTTTTAACATGTATTCGGAGGTAATGCATATTTTTACCAAACCTACCTTTGTGCCATTTAGAATTTCTGGCAGCTAAACACAATAATAAAGATGTCCGAATGCAATGCATTTCAGTATTGGACATATCAAAGCTTGTATCAATTGCGCATTTATTAGTGATTTCCATTTTTAAAGATATATCTAGTGCTATGAAAAATTGTATTCGTAGGTAATGTAAAAAATACCACTCAAAAAATTATCACAAAAATTCATAATTATGTACAAATATGTGAAAAATTGAACAGGCAATCTTTGAATACACACCTTTCAGGAAATCAATTTAGATTCAATCCAATGACTTCTTTTCATAACTGATTTAGATGTTTTTAAAAATACCTTAAGAAATATTTTGAAAAAATGGATAAAAATAGCATGTTTTGGGGTCTCTGTCTCTAAGTTTTTCACAGAAGGGGTCTTATTATATATGGCGCGAAGCGTATGATCAAGGCGAATAAACACAATACAAAAACGAATGCCAATTGATTAATACTTTTTAGTTATGGCCCTGAACATGCCGTGTACACTTTTCGTTGGATTCGACCATATAGGTATGTATGTGCTGAATGTATTTTGATATAGTTGCGTTCACTCCAGGGTGTAGGGGTGTGTGTGGGGGTGTGTGTGTAGGGGTGTTTACAAGTATTTTGTGTTTTTCACAAGGTCAATCAATATTCATCTGTTTCTTTGGTAAGCATGCTCTTCTGTTTCAGGGATTCTAAAATAACTTCATTCTTAATGGTGTTATTTCAAATGTATTTGAAAGGTTGGAGATTATGATGTAGCTGTTGTATGTAGATCTGACAAAATGCAGCATCTGAAGATCGCAGGAAACATCACACACATGCCACCAGAAGTTTTGGCAGAGCCAGCAACGGAACCAGTACAGGCTCTTGATGTTTACTCGTAAGAACATTTTTCTTTCTTTCGGGCATATTACTACCCCGGGGGGGGGGGGGACTCCAACTTTGGATGTGACGCGTATGTAGGGCTGTTAAGACCCCCCTTTTCAGCATCGCTTGCACCCAAAGACCCCATATTTTTTTACGAACACATGCTCTGTCACCCGAAGACCCCTATTTTTCCATTTGATCTGTCACCCAAAGACCCTCCAATACAAGTTCAATTTGAACAACAACTTTAATTTTTCACTGATTTTGTTACTTATTTTGAAAAAAAAACAAAAACAATGAAATTTGAAGCCATTTAGAACTAGAAATTCGATTTTCGAGGTTTTTGTGGCGCTGTTTCGGCTCTCATCCAAATATTCCATTTAAAAATGTCATGTTCTCACCCAATGATCCCATATTTTTTGCGCCTTGGATTAGATTTAATTTTCTAGATAAATGGCGCATTATAAATGCTTATTTATTATTATTTTTCACATTTTGCTCTCACCGAATGCCAAAAATCATGCTCTCACCCAATGACCCCATATTTTTAACATTTTGCTCTCACCGAATGCCCCTTAGTGCGAAAGTGCCAGCCCTACACCTATATCCATTTCATATTGAAGTGCCCCCCCCCCGGGATTACTACAAAGCAAAAACGCGTCTGTGATTGGAATTGAACACGGAAAAATGTGAAACCAGTTTATTTATCCCTCTAATATTCGATGTATTTATTTTATTTGTGCATTTTTGCAATAACTTGCAGGTTTGGAATCGCATTATATGAGATTCTGAGCAACGGTCAAGACCCATGGTCGCAAACAGCAACGTGTAAGTAACATAACCCAATAGCATGTTTATAGTGAAAGTAGACCGTTTTGTAAAACATCCTTCTGATTCGGTTATATAACACAGCCCTAAGTGTTGCCGAAGTCATTTAAGATTTGCAGCAATGATTTTTGTTACATGACATGCTGTTAATCTGAATCACCATATAAACGGTTTGGTAATCACACATGTCATAGGTACAATTCATCAGCAAATTCACTATAAACGAATTTACAAATCATTAATTACCCAGCAAACAAAAAACGTTTTAAAAGAGTTTTTTGACCGGTCATATTTTGGGTTTTGGCAAAAACGTTTTAGTAACATTAAATGTCGGGTTATATAAAGGTCACGAAAACGTTTTAAAACATTATGTATGAAAACACACTACAAAAATGTTTTTTAAATGTTTTCAAAATGTTATTGCAAAATATTTTTTGCAAACATTATTTGCCAGATATTTTGTCTACACTTAAATGACATTATGTTCGAATATTTGCAGGAAGTTATCAAAAATAGCCTTTATATAACCCGACATTTAAACGTTTTCTGGCAACCTTTTCTAACCTTTGGCGAATGATGTCGAAAACGTTTTGTGTTTGCTGGGTACGTATTACCAATGAAGAATGCGCTGACCAAACACACACACAAGAAAACTTTTATTTTGGAAATAAAATCAATGTCGACTACACACGAAAACTACTTACTGAAAACCATGATGACGCATTATTTTTGTTCTACAGCTGCTGAGGAAGTCGTTCTTGGTACGTGGATTAAGAACGGACATCGCCCAAGCTTGGATGACATTCCAAAGGATATACCCACATCTCTTGTAGATATCATGAAGAAATGCTGGAGTATGGACGCGACTGAAAGGCCCACATTTCACGGTATGTAATATGAATTCGAAGGTTATTGCTAACATTTTAAAATCGGAAATGTTGGTCTACGAGGAATCATTCGATAATAAGTCAATGCAGCCACCCCCACGCCATCCCAATATAAACACAACCATTACATTAAAAACGGACACACCTAAACATTCACCTTATTATAATTGCTTGGTAGGGATCAACAGAGAGCGGACGTACCGTGGTATAGTGAATATTACCCGAAGATAGCCCCGACATATTTTCAGTTTAACTAAAATACAGGGTATCGAAGGATTTTAAAGCTGATCTAATCGAAATAGTTGTACTTCGCCTTGATAAAAGTAAACAGAACAGAACAATAGTAATAATGTTATGATAATCAAAATCGAATATAATAAATATTATGTTCTACAGTCAACCCCCCCCCAAAAAAAAAAAAAACATGCATGCGTGAGTGTCGACACATTTGTTGAGGTTGTACTTGAAGTTGATATCTCCAAATTCGACCACTTCTCACATTGTCCCTCTTTTCATAATCACAATTCTTTTGTTGAATTTCGTTATTTCCTAGAGCTACACAATAACGTGGTACCGATATACAAAGCAATGTATGAAAGGGATATCAGCGAGGCAGACAAAGTGATAATAGACAGCTTGAATCAGAAGGTAATATAAGAATCAGAAACATAAATGACTGGCAAAAAGCTGAACAGTTAACGCCATTAAAGAGGCATGAAGCTGCGGTCCTGTAAGATTATAATAACACATGATTTCATCTATAGGCCTTTCCACTGTCCAATGTATGCCCTAATATTAAAACTATTTAAACATGTACTGGTATTTTAAGCATGAACTGGTATTCTCGAGGTTTTATCCAAGGGCTTTTTACAATTACAAAATCATACAAACATTCACAGCAACCCACATAAGCCAACTACTTCATATACCAGATCAATCACATTTCCCTGTATCACTAGGTGTCTCATAAAATGCGTGTTCCAGCAAATGTTTTGATATTAATTGTAACCAATCGGTCAGTGTTTACATATGTGAAAATCGCATTCTTGTAAACAGATTATGTATCTGTTACCCCTTCACGTTGCCAAAAATAATCGTATAAACTTCAAATCTCTTACTAGCATGAAAGTTCATCTGTCTTGGTAGACTTCATAATATAAATAATTAAGACACAAAATTAAGACGTTCCTCAAACTTTCGGTCACAACTTTGACCTTCCTCAGGCAACCAAAGTTCGGGATTAGTGACCTTTTGGACACTTGACTTCAAAAATTGTCTGTACACTCTGGGTAACTTGTATCTGCCCCGTCGCGATTGAGTGATGCTTGATTGATTCTAATGTAAATTGATTCCTTCACAACCCTTTCAAAGTATTTTGTATCAGTATTTGAACTTCCAATCAAATCACCCCGTCCACCATAAACTGGGTGTAATTCAGACCCTACACCACAGAGCGGATATCATTGTATCTGAATTAGAGGACATAGAGCAGGAAAAGTCGCACATACTGCGTGTTTCTACTGGGGAACGGTTGGCGGGTAATGCGGTTTAGTTTAGAATGTTACCGGTTAATGTGCCCAGTGGAAACAGATCGGTTCAGAGTGATGCGGTGTGGACATCCGGCAACCGTGATCCACCTCATGAGGTAGACGATGTGGTATGACACCCGTTATTTCTGCCAGTGGAAACACAACGGTTAACGGTTGCTGGGAGTTGAACATCTTTTATGTTGATTTCATGTATCACATCGTGACCTTAAAAGCAGCTTGGGGTCAGGAAACTACTTTCAGTACTTCCGGTACACACCGCAACCCTTATTTTAAGCGCCTGTAGAAACGTGGTGGTTGTTGCCTGAATCGGATAATGGGTTACCGGGTAATACCGAGTAAAAATACAGAGTGCTCAGTGTAAACACGCAGATTGACTCTCTTCACACGGGTGTCGACCGCAGACAAGTTTCAATTTTATTTTAAAGTCAAAAATTTCGGAAATGTTAATCTACTATTGGTTCAGTGGTTCTTAAGATATCTTTTGATATTTTGAGAAAATACCTGAAAACTTGGACTTTTTATGTTGAAGCCTATGGCTAGCATGCAGAGCAATGCACTTAGGAAGTGCGGTTATCTGAATTGGTCTTTTGACAAAGCTACGAAATCCAAGGAAGCTAAATCCAACCACAGCATCCAAACGTATAACATACGTAAAGGTAACCTCCAAAGCACTACGTAGAATTTTCGTCGGCAGCTATTTAATCAGAGTTTATTTCAAACATTCTCAAACTCTGCTGCAGTTACTTGTCTCGTCCAAAGACAAATCTGAGAGCAAGGGCATTGCTGGGCCATTATATTACATCCCGTGTCAGGGGAAACCCTAAGGGGTCAGTGTTCGGAATAGCTCGGAATCATATACTGGTGAGACAGAAAGATCGTTAAAAACCAGATTCCTAGAACACCGTCGTCCGAGTACAACCTCGTCAGATGTCTACCAGGACATCCACATTGAACCACCTAGCCAACATAGTCAACCAACCATCACTCAACCGCAACGGGGCCGATACAAGTTACCCAGAATGTACGATAAACTTTTGTGGTCAAGTGTCCAAAAGGTCACTGACCCGAACTTGGGTTGCCAGTCTGTAGATGAAGGTCTACCAATCTACCAATCACTCACCAATTTTGAATATTCCTGTTGGCGAAGATATACCACATAGTTCAGATGCAAGTTGGGTTGAATGGAAATGCCTCAATAGGTTACGGTCTGGTGTAGGAAGAGGTAAAGTAAACGGGGCTATCGAAAGAATACAGATGTAACCTGCGATTGTGGATCAGAACCAGAAACAATGGAAGACCTACTGTGTTGCCCTCAACTGGAGCAAACATGAACAACTACTCTGACTTTACTCTGAGTTTACAATGAGAATGCTGAAAAATGTGTGCAGCACTGGCTGAAACACATTTAATCTTATGCCATGGACACGCTAAGAAGAAGATGATGAAGGTCAACATGGTCAAAGTTGGAATATTACAACTATGTTTACATACATTTCCATCTGCATAATTATAATTAAAAGCTGCTGTTTGTTATTTTTATAGTTATGTATACGTCAAATAGCAACATAGATCAAAGATACATATTTTTAAAAATTAAACAATCAGACTGATTTTATAAAAAGTCCTCCCAAGAAATTAATCAAATACCTAAGTCAATGACAAGTGTGTCAAGCTTACATAATATACATGCGATACACTCCTAAGCACGAACGCCAAAAATAATATCAATCATTGCAAGTTTCAACATAAAAAGTCCATGTTTTGAGATATTTTGTCGAAATATCAAGAGCTATATTAAGAACCACTGAACCAATACTAGGCTTGTTTGTACTCGTTTTAATGCATTTTTCATGCTGATTCCAAATATGTGACCCGGCAGCACAAACGAGCCGTAAATTCCCTAAATTGTATTCTGAGTTATGGTGTAAAATGTGTACGAAGGTCGTATTCATCGGTCACTTTAGCTGGCGCGACATCTGTCTTATTTTGATAGTCACGACACCAATCAATAATCCTATTATTGAAGTGGATAATAAGCTTCTACCTTAGATGGCTATAGAATTTTTAATAGCTCTGGTCTTTGTTTGCTTTTGCTAAATCCTTTTCAAGTGGTGGGTTATTTGTATAGGTATGCATAACCAACAATTAACAATGAGAGAACCGTCTTAAACCTCGGTGACTTGGGGATGATTTGAAATGATCGCCAATTATGACTGTTTGATATTTATTGCCAGCAATGTGGAAAAAGAGACACACATAGAAACGAAAAAAGCTATAATTTTGTTGAAGGAGCAAAGTTTAACTAACCATAACTCCGCTTCTGGATATCGTTTGAAGTCAAATGATATACCATTTTGAAATTTATGATGTTTATTTTTTAAACACGAAATAAAACAAAATTGACCGGGGGAGGAATTTACGGCTCATTCGCCGTGGACGGTCACTATGGTCATGCAAATTTACATTTCTGAAATTTTTGAATTTTTAAAAAAATGTTGGAAACTTGTCGTCTGCAGTCGACACCCGCGTGGAAAGTGTTAACATTTCATTTTTGTAACATTAATGATCAATCCTTTATCTTTCAGACACCGAAATCAACCAATTGAACAAGAACGGCGGATATCGGTGGACAAGAAACATGAGGCGATTAAAGAGTCACAGCCGGGAGTTATCGTATATAGTCACACAGAAAGTGTATCTAAAATATTTTTAGAATAAGATTAATTTTGATGCTAATTTCTTGCTAAGGAAGTCTGGTTACCTTTTTGAAATAGCCGAGTGGGAGGTTTTCGATGAAATATTTTTTGTGCAAAAACTGCATACTATGTGTAAAAGAATATATGAATTTTAACTTACATAATATATAACGATTCCTGATACTCAAACCCTGAAGGCAGAGTATTTAATTTTAATTTTATATATGCCATTTTTTTCAATTTAGTGAAAATGAAGACTGAAAAGATGAAGAAAAATCTATGTAAAAATTACATAGATCCCCTATTTCGTTTTTATAGGACTCTAATCTTTTAATATCTGAAATAAAATTTGGGGACTTTCGCGGAATTTTGAGAAAATTTGAAAAATTCATGGCATATCCACATGACTTTCAACGAAAATGCGAGTTTAGACATTCTCATCGCAATCCAAATCGTAGTCTCTGGCCCAGACTGCACGGTCTGTTAGGAACGACGAGTCTTAGGACCGACATAAACCGGATGTGAAGGAAAACATGGTACTAGTACTTGTCACAACCTGCAACATTGAGAGGACATGCTAAACTAACACGTGCCTTTTGAGATGTTTTGTATGTATAGATAATGTAAAGGTAAAGTTCGATACGAGTGACAGAAGATTATGATCTTTGTTTTATCATGTAGGACTAGTGATATATTGTATTGGTTGATCGATAAATGTTCACTTTAGGGACACTTCGGTCGATTCACAATACGATGAGCTCCAGCTGTCGCTGGGGCGAGGTCAAAAAACGAAGTGCATCATGGGAAAATGTCGACATCCAAAGCCCGCGTAATACGAATACAACAGAGGAACATGCGTCATTGTGGGTTTAAATGTCATTATAATGATGTTACATGCGAATGCACACTAAAACAACAATTTACAATTATAGTAGACCCATTTTCTAACTATTGATCACAGGGAATCCTCGGTGGAGCTGTTTTAACATTTTTTATCATCACACTCGTGTGAAAATCCAATGGCAGCTAGAACACTCGTGTGATATCTTATAAAAATAAAAAACACAGAAACATAAAAAAAAAGAAAGAACTGCGATGTCGACGCCGGAGTAAAAAAAAATTACTGCCGAGAGCAACCGCTGGCAGCGTATCGTTTTGTGAATCGCGAGAATTGGACTAGGACCGTAGGGAGGAGTGGTATATAGTGTGACGATGTATCAATTCAATATAATAAGGCTTGGCTGCATAAACTTTATTAAGCAGAAAAATAAAATGTCACTTAATGTGTATTATTAGGAATTCTTTTAGAGTAGAAAAGAAACTTTGCCACTATTGGTTAATATCATGTATAGTGGGAAGCAGTTAAATGCAATTTTGTCAGTTAAGAGCAGGAAAAGAAATTCGGTAACTTATGGTGTATTTGAAATCAGTGTAGAGCAGAATTCTGTCACTTAACCATAACACCCTTTATGTTGTAAAGGGAAGGAAAGAAAGGAGGAAGGATGAAAGAAGACGAAGAGAATACTTGTTAAGCTGTCATTTCTCGTGCTAGATGTAAACATTAAGTTCAGGTTTTCTATATCATTGTAAAACGAACAAAGTAGGCCTACTTGTTATCTACATCATGATTATATTATATAAAAAATTTTGCAAAGAAAACACAATTAATAAATACTTACACGTTAGATTAGATCAATAATCGTATATGCTTTTTGCAAAAGAGCTATCTGGCTGGCTGCGTTTCCTAATTAATTAAATTGCTGGCTCGCATTTATGACAGACAGCTTGAACTGTAAGATGAAACACAAATATCATTTATCTTCAGTTTTAGTACTCGGCTATTTCGTACGAAACTGCATCCATTTATACACACTCTTGTTTAATTAATAGTTTTAGATTATCGCGTTTGGATCTTTATTTTTTACAGTAAGAATATTACCAACATATATTTGAGATCATTGAGATTTCGAAGCATGTCATCCATATGGGGCAAATTTGGGATATTTGCCTTTAAAGCCATATTATAACATTTCTTTAAAAATAGATTAGTATTTATTTTCCATAAAATCTTAGCTTTTACTGTCAGATATGTCCCCTTTTAATTTTGAGCCGAACAAGTGAGGTAAAGCAAAGAAAATGGGAATTTACTAATAGCGCCAATACATGTTACTCAGGCGGTTGTATTACAGTACGATCCTATGGCGGTTTATTCAAAATCACGGATTTTGACAAAAATACAGCACCTAAAGTCTTTATTTTTGCAGAGAATCTTTGTTTACTAAAGTACATTACAATCGCGTAAAAACCTGAATTTAAAATTTTTTTGAGGGCGTTCTTCTCAGCAAATGTTATAATATAGCTTTAACTAATGAAAGTTTTAAGACAAACTCCATGCAGAAATAATGGACCAAGGATTATATAACCCGGCAGCATGTTGATGATAGTCCGTTTCAGTGTAATGTTATTACACTAACTGCATAATTCCAAATTATCAATTTATGCATTTATTAAGGGAGCTGGAATGAGCGTTTCGACAGTATTTTTTTGCGGGACATGAGAGCACATCAAACTTATCGAATTGCATTCTGAATACGAAGAATGTCTTTCTGATATCAAATAATTTAAATTTTTGATATATATCAGTCCTCGAAGTAAATTTTATAAATCTAATGATATATTCTTAAAGTGTATGTAGCTGGGAAGAAAAGCCGACGATCAATATTATTTTTCCCCCAAAACACCAAAACAAAATAGGTCTGTTTGGGAAAAAAAACCATATCTTCAATATGAAAGGTCAAAATTTTCAATTGATCGTCGGCTTTCATCCCACCTACATACACTTTAAGTATAAATCATCAGATTTATAAAGTTTACTTCGAGTACTGTTAAATATCAAAAATATCAATTTTTAATCATTTGTCATGAAATGTGTATTACATTGCGAATTTCAAAAAATCAAAATTATTTGATATCAGAAGGCCATTCTTCGTATTCAGAATGCAATCCGATATGTCTGATGTGCTCTAATGTCCCACAATAAATACTGTCCAAACGTTCATACCCCATCCCTTAAGTACTAGAATATATAAACAGAAAAAACTTAATAAGTCAAACCAGAATGTTTAGATTATATTTAGCTGAGATTCATTCTGAGATGATCATATGATGTTAGAAATGAATACATTGATGATATTTTTATGCAATTACGCCCATCTTTAAGATGATTTCTGAAGATGATAGTAGTTTCCGATCGACTAGTCAGATCAAAATGTTTTTTGTAGGCCTAAGCTAGGAAATATTGGTAATATTATTATTATTAATAAAAAGTTCAAGTTTTGACATATTTTCTCAAAATATCAAGAACTACTGAACCAATACTAGGCTTGTTTGTACTCATTTGAATACATTTTTCATGCTGATTCCAAATATGGTCATGAAAATGTACACGATTTTTCCAAAATAGAACCAGTCTATGAGAGGTCCATGTATTGGGTTGATTTTTAATGTTTTAAAGTCTACATTACCAGTCGTTATCCATGGACCCGAGGGAGGGTCTAACTTTATAGTCGAGCGTAGATTATGTTGATGGAGATTTTTATATCGCCGTGTAAATATATAGCGTCCGTCCGTCCCAACATCCGAGACATAGAGTGAGGAATTTTTTTTATTTAGTTTTTTTTTGGTAAATTCACTTAGTTTTTCGAAATATTGACAAATAAAAAACATGTGAAAAAAGGTTAATGAGAAAATGAGAAACCATTGCCTACACTTTGATGCGCTCTTAACGATAGTGAAAAAAATCTGACGTTTTAGTTGCATATTTTGTACGTTATGTTGCAAAAATTGCACAATGTTGTCATAAGAATAATGTTTTAGAGCACCCAAAAAAACCAAAATAAAAGAACCCAACAATATACAAACTGGAGTGGCATTTTGACTGCCAATCGTGTTTTTGTTAATTTTGGTGTTAACACAGAGGTTTGCGCTGTGCATAACAACACATATTCGTTTATGCGAATTTTGGACTCATAACCCTCCTCTTTACTGCATGGATCTGTCCATGTGACATTTTGAAATATACAAATTGAAATAGTGATTTTAACCATGATGAAATTTTATCAGTCTCGCCGACGAGCAATTATTTAAAGAGGAAATAGGAAAAGTACAAATCAAAAAATGGTACAAGGGCCAAGCACAAAAATGTGCATTCTTAGACTAAAATGTTTGGGGATTTACCCCCCCCCCCGAGATTTACGCCAATGGACATGTAATGTATAATGTATGCGCAATTCATATCTCTGTTCACTAATATGAATGCAAATATCACGCTATTGGACTAACATAAAGAAAATCGGTAATTTTTTAAATTTTGATTTCAATGAAGTTAAGAAAATGTTGACAAGAATGGTGCATTCTTATTTTTTTTATTTTTTTTTATTAAAAAGTGTATTTTTGATATAAAAATGAGAAACCATTCCGTTTGTTTTAATTTGATTTTTTAATTTTGTTTGAAGCAATAATAGTGTAAAATTATGGACAAAATGGCTTTAATTGGACCTTCATTTAAAAAAAAAGATCCAACTGCTCAGGGACATCCCCCTTAGCGTTTTTAGAGACGCTTTATAAGTGGTGTTAATGGAATGTTTATGTCAGATATCCCCTGGGTATGGATAAATATGTGACCGTTTTCGCTTCTGTTTTTGGACACCCATACACTTTCACTTTATTTTTAAGCATTAATTACAGTTATAGGAAAATAATCCAAGGGCAAAGCTTCAATTTGGCTTTCATTTTCACACATTTTTTCAACTTTTCATACAAAAATTGTACACAATAATAGTTTCAAAACGTCAACCAAATGGCTTCAATTGGGTCTTCATTTTGCAAAATGCTCCTCAGAACCCTGCGCTGCGCACGCGCAACGTGATTGCCAACCCTTTTTTTTTTTTAAATCTTCACAATTGTTCTTAAGCATATTTATTTGCCCCTACCACTGCTCTAGATCAGTCACTACGAGCGCACAGCAATATAATGTGATAATAAATGATATGACATGCGCAGTTTGGGGCAATTCATATTCATATTTTTTTAAAGTTTACAGTTTAAAATACTCCAGCGCATATGAAATGTTTCATATGAAGTATATACGGCGCATATGAAGTTTCGGGTTATTAACACCGTCATCTTAATGCCCTAAAAAGTTTGGGTTCAACATCTGGCTTAGCTGGTGGTGTTGTCTGAACCTCGGGTATGCTCTTTGACGGGGTGCTCACAGTGTTTGCAGGAGAAGAGATGTCAAGTTGACAATAACATTTTATTGTTGAAGCATACTAAAGGCTACATACGCTCGTGTTATACATTTCACTAAGGTAAGAAATGACAGTGTGAATTTATTTGTCAATTATGGTCATAAAATGTGTATTACATTGCGAATTTCAAAAAATCTAAACTATTTGATATCAGAAGGCCATTCTTCGTATTCAGAATGCAATCCGATATGTCTGATGTGACATATACCAAATACTCTAAATTCAGAGAGATTGATACCAGTAGGCCTATATGAAATTTGGTGCATTTTCAAAAGTTGCAAATTAAAACCGGACAACGCGGACCTGGAGAGGTGAATGGCAGAGCGTGACCATTAATTGGCATAGCCCGAAACAACGGCTAGGTCATATCGATCGCATCGTGCCCTAGTATTCATCAAAGCACTGTAGCAATCCATGCGTTTTAAATGCACAATTCAACAACAGCTCTTCCTATACCTTTGTACAGGAGCCAAGCGTTGTTAATCGGTGATGAATACACACTTTTCCTGAGCGTATACGCGAACGCAAGTTAACGCGTACGCGTTACGCATGAGGTTACTGGGAGGTTGCTATTTCATCCCTGAACTAACACTGCAAAAATCAAGGGTTTACTCCAATTCCAGAAAAATACGGCACTAATTTTATTTGCATTAAAAATATTATCTTGTTTTGCCAAATGAAACATAGCTAAATCCTTATCATTTAGTTAGTTCTAACTGGCGATAAAAGTCAAATTTTAATAGTTTTGTAATTTGAAGGAAAATTGGCCAAAAACATGCAATTGTAGTCACAAAATTCCAAGACTTGGCACAAGTCCCAGCATTTAAAATCTTGAGTATAGGATAAGAGTTAGCTCATAATTTTAATATTATTTTAATGTTATTTTTGATAATTGGCTAGAAAAAGATTGAAAAATATGTTTTCCAAAAATTAGAAAGCAGAACTTAAAATTAGTCTTTGAACAAGTCCTCAAAACGCGTGTTTTTGGCCGTTATTTCCAAACATTTACCAAATTTTAAAATTTGACTTTCATTGCCAGTTAGAATTTACTAAAGGATTAGGATTCAGATATGTTTCATTTGGCATAACAAGATATTTTTTTTAAATCCAAAAACATTAGTGCTATAGTTTTCTGGAAAATAGGGAGTAAATATTTGTGTCAAAATCACAGATAAAACGATTTTAAATATATTTCTGCTCCTTTTTAGTTAATTAATTAATTAATTAATTAATTAATTAATAATTAATTAATTTATTTATTTATTTGTCTATTTATTTATTTATTTATTTATTTATTTATTTATTTATTTATTACATTTGGCAAAAAGCACCGTCGAACGCGTACATGGCGCACATGGCGTACTGGATATCCATACAGGTCAAAACAAACAACATCAGTCGCGAACAACGGAGTGACACGCATTAGAGACGTCCTCGCTGGAATTGAATAGTACCCTAATTGTTTTTGTTTTGCCTCATTTGTTCGCAGTGGCGTAGCGTGGGTCATTTATATTGGGAGCACCGGCCATGATGGGGGGGGCACAAGCTGTTTTTCGGCCATTTACCTATGGGATTTTTAAAAATTTGAGATCGATTGGGGCACGTGCCCCCCCCCCTGCACCTATGACGCTAAGCCACTGTTTGTTCGCCTCAAAATAAAATGGGAGCATTAGAGAGTGAAAAACTATAAAGATTGTATGGAAAAGTCATAATTATAGACTTTTTGTGTTAAAATATTGTTTGAAATAATGTGTTCAAGCAAATTGTTCTACATTATCCAATGAGTAGATCGAATCGAGTCGTCTGAAAATATACAGCGATTTTACAGCGATATAACAACAATATCAAAGTACGCATTTATCATTCTTCGATTAGAGTGGAATTACCACAAATCCAGATTGGAAGCTATCCTGTCAATCATATTTTACGCCATTTACATGTAAACAAGCTGTTAGAACGTAATGGGGTATTCCAGTTGAAATCATTACACCCTCTATGGAAGACATTACCTTAATCTTCAACACAGGGAGTGTGAATTTCAAATGGGATTACCTGATTGAAATCTACACCCACTGCGTGGTGGATTTCAACTGTAGCAGCCCAATCTACCTGTTGAAAATGGGATTATGGTCAATTGATCAAGTAAGGCAAAAATCGAGATCATTCGACTCTTATTTAAGAAAATGGTCAAAAAACCTTTGAAACTGTTTTTTTTTGTCTTGTTTCATAACGCAATACCTTGTTATCCGATTTATCACTTACAATGTAAAATAGGTTTATTTGGACTCTTTGATAATAACGCAGTAGCTCCCTGGCTCTAATTAGTGGGGTTTGGTGTACACAACAGTGAATAATGATCTTTAAAAGGGGCTGTGCAATTATTATGAGCCCTGGGGAGGGTAAAATGGGGGTGGGGGTGGTTGTCTGGAAGACATTTCTGTCCAGCCGAAGGGGGGGAAGCAATTTTTGGCCAGCCGAGAGGGGGTAAGCGATTTTTGGCGCACATTCATGGGGCGCCTTTTAAAGCGCTCTAAAAAGGCTTAGGGGTCACTCCATATCAAATCAAGGAGGCGCCCCACCTGACCCCCTCAGATTTGCTTTATATTTTAGTCATATGTTGTACCTGTAAAAATATTAAAACCCTGCAAATTTGAGGTCTGTAGCTCTTACGGATTTTCTGTGGCCGCCATTTAAAGTTGGAGTAGGGGGGTCTAAATTTCGACCCAAAAGTTGCCCTTTAAATAAATTTCATCTTTGGGCGTTTGTGCCTTCTTTATAAAAAGAAAGAGAGGTCTGAAACTTTGCATACACACTAACTGCATGCCCAATTTGTCAAAAAATAAAATATAAAAAAATTCTGTAATTGCGCGTTGTGTCACGGGCTCATTAAATATGCAAGAAAAAATTTAATGTTTTGTAAACTGGCAAGTTTAGCCCCCCTAAATTCACATTTTTTGTCAGATTAATTATTTTTTGTTGTCACCGATGCTATATATAGGATAAATACAATGCATACCCAAAAATTGGGGTCACAACTCATTTACATTTCGAACAGCGCCCTCACGAAGATGAAATTTATTGCAAATTCAACATTTTCAGGGGCCCAAAGTCGATGTGGTCCACCTTCAAAGTTTATAAAACATCACTTTTATATAACTACAAGTCTTAAATTACAACTTTGCTAAGTCCCAGTAATTGTATAGGTTGACTTCATATAAAATGACAAGCCCAAAGTTAACCATTTTCTTATGATTGCATGTAGTGCAAAAAGGGTGCAAATGTGCCGAATTCGGAAGGTTGAAAGTCAAATTGACCCCAATATTGAAAATAAAATGGAAATAAAAGTAAATAGGGCCAATAACTATGCATCTAGTCATTTATTTTCAATATTGTGGCCATTTTGACTTTAAACCTTCCGAATTCGGCACATTTGCAGTACATGCAATCATAAGAAAACGGTCAACTTTAGGCTTGTCGTTTTATATGAAGTCAATCTATAAAATTAATGGGATTGAGCAAAGTTGCAATTTAAGACTAGTAGTCATATAAAAGTGATGTTTTATAAATTTTGAAGGTTGACCACATCGACTTTGGGCCCCCTGAAAATGTTGAATTTGCAATAAATTTCATCTTCGTGAGGGCGCTGTTCGAAATGTAAATGAGTTGTGACCCCAATTTTTTGGGTATGCATTGTATTTATCCTATATATAGCATCGGTGACAACAAAAAATAATTAATCTGACAAAAAATGTGAATTTAGGGGGGCTAAACTTGCCAGTTTACAAAACATCTTCGTGAGGGCGCTGCACTCCAACTTTAAATGGCTACCATAGAAAATCTGTATATATTGAAAACGAAATGGAAATACAAGTAAATAGGGCCAATAACTACTCATCTAATCATTTATTTTTAATATTGTGGCCAATTTGACTTTCAAGCCTTCCGAATTCGGCACATTTGCACTACATGCAATCATAAGAAAATGGTCAACTTTGGGCTTGTCATTATATATGAAGTCAACCTATACAATTACTGGGACTTAGCAAAGTTGTAATTTAAGACTAGTAGTTATATAAAAGTGATGTTTTATAAATTTTGAAGATGGACCACATCGACTTTGGGCCCCTGAAAATGTTGAATTTGCAATAAATTTCATCTTCGTGAGGGCGCTGTTCGAAATGTAAATGAGTTGTGACCCCAATTTTTGGGTATGCATTGTATTTATCCTATATATAGCATCGGTGAAAACAAAAAATAATTAATCTGACAAAAAATGTGAATTTAGGGGGGCTAAACTTGCCAGTTTACAAAACATTACATTTTTTCTTGCATATTTAATGACCCCGTGACACAACGCGCAATTACAGAATTTTTTTATTTTTTATTTTTTTGACAAATTGGGCATGCAGTTAGTGTGTATGCAAAGTTTCAGACCTCTCTTTCTTTTTATAAAGAAGGCACAGACTCCCAAAGATGAAATTTATTTAAGGGTAACTTTTGGGTCCAAATTTAGACCTCCCTACTCCAACTTTAAATGCCTGCCACAGAAAATCCGTAAGAGCTACAGACCTCAAATTTGCAGGTTTTTAATATTTTTACAGGTACAACATATGACTAAAATATAAAGCAAATCTGAGGGGGTCAGGTGGGGCGCCTCCTTGATTTGATATGGAGTGACCCTTAGGAAAACAGTACGGAAACGCTTTAATATGCAAATTTTCCTGCTCGCTGCGCTCGCAACATATATCTAGACCATTTAAGTTTTGCAAATTGGGATCCCAAAAATTTGGCACGTGTAAAGGGGGGAGCAAGCGATATGTGGCAAGCCGAGAGTGGGGGGGGGGTGATTTTTGGCGGGCCGTTCGGAAATTTTACCCACCCCCCCCTCCCGGGCTCATAATTATTGCACAGCCCCGAATGTAATATCTGAAACCATTCAAATGTGTTTTCTTTCCTTATTCAAAATTCTTACTTCCATTATACAAAATTTGACAATTGTATCATTTCAGTGACAGACAATGTCCACCTTACGTTACTGCATCCTGTTTTCATCCAATTTGAATTTGAAAGTACTTCTAAAAGATTAACAATATATTCATTTTTGTTTTCATTATTAACAGAGAGACGATTTCCTTTCAAGCTATCGGAGAGGTCTACAACAACCCTAAATATGACGAAGCTAATCCTAGTATCGCTTGTAATTGTGACAGTTGCTGTCCATAGTAACGTAAAACTTGAATCATCGTCCAGTGCAATGGTCGCTGCGCAGTTGCTTGTTACCCCGATGTGGAACGTGAGTAATGTTAACTCTGGTAGTACGTGTAATTTAGAGACAAACAGTTCCGAAGATTTCTTTGTTTTTCATGGTGATATGAACAACATTTGCAGTGTAGAAGTGAGAGCATCGCAAAGTTCTGCTGTATCGGTAACGCTTCTAAACCGATCGAGGGAGATGATAGGTGACTTCGTGTTCTTAGCTGAGCGTTTAGAACCACGCCCTCTTTGTCCAAACAAGTATATCGCTGTGACAGATCCCCGCCAAACTTGCAACATCAACATTGTCATCAGATATTACAATATCAAGCTTCATCTTTTGGCTGATGATAACATTCTTTTGATGGAAGCACCTGTTAAAGACGCGGGAGAAGGTTGTCAGGGAGATGATGGTAAAATACACGGTGCGGATTTGAGAACGAAACCCGAGCACCTGTTTGTTCACATGTTAAAGGGTATACCAAATTGATATTGTGTGACCAGCAAAGTACGCCAGGTTTAATGTACAGTAGATTTTTAAATACTGATCCTGCTGTTTGTAGATATTACTTTCACTCAAAGTGTACATCTACTCTTGAAAACAACAGGGAAGTTATGTTTCGATGTTATGATCATGGTAACAACATTGACAAACACGCTGCAGTCATTGTTTATCAAAATAATGTTGATGTAATAGACTTGAGTAGCAATGGCATTACACACATTGAAAAAGATACATTCGAGGGTTTAAATCACGTGAAAGTTCTTGACTTAAACTTCAATTATTTAGAAATTTTAAAAGATCAAACATTAAAAGGATTAAGTAGCTTGGCAGTTTTGTATCTCAACCAAAATAACTTGAAGATGTTAGCCGAAGATGTTTTTCAAGATGTACAAAATCTCACATTTTTGTTTATCAATGACAATAGTTTAAAAGCATTGCCAAATAAGCTTTTCCAAGGTTTACACAACCTTAAACAAATTTACTTCCATAGAAACCAATTGAGTTTCATTGGTAACCAAGTTGTTCAAAATTTGACTAAATTAGAACATTTACATTTAGGCCGAAATAGACTGAGAGCACTAGATAAGAATCATCTACTAGGTTTAAGAAATCTGAAAGGTCTCACTCTGGCGAGCAATCAATTCCGAAGTTTACCATTTCAGATATTTAGAGATTTGGATCAACTTGAATACCTATTTTTTAACAACAATAATATGAAAAACATCCCGGATATTAGATATTTGAATAATTTGAAACTGTTGAAAGTAAGGAATAATCCGTTGACGGACATTGACCGGGATGTATTTTCTATGCTTCCGAAGAACGCGTTTGTTATTGGTAGTCAGCATGAAATATGCGAGTGTTATATTTCTACATCGGACATAAATTGTATTGCCACAGACGATAGGTCTCCCTACTTAACTTGCGATAGATTATTGTCAGATCAAGCCTTGGTTGTTGTGATGTGGCTCATTGGCTTGAATGCATTGATCGGAAATATTTTGGTATTAGCTGTAAATCTGATGAAGTCAGCACGCCATACAGTCCAAAATCGATTGCTAAGCAGCCTGGCAATGTCAGACCTACTCATGGGGATCTATATGATCATCATTGCATCGGCTGATATTTACTTTGGAGACCATTTCCCAATGAAGGCTGAAGATTGGAGGTCTGGCATTACCTGTAGAATAAGTGGGGCAATTTCAATAATATCTAGCGAGGCCTCCGTATTTTTTGTTACGTTGATTAGTCTTGATAGATTCATAAACATACAATTCCCTTATTCAGTCAGAAAACTTGGCAAAAAATCCGTTTCCATTTTAATTGGATTTGCATGGCTCTTTGCTTTCGGCTTAGGGGCTATTCCCTCAAGTTTATCGGGGAAGGATGTTAAGTTTTATGACAACTCTCATGTGTGCATTGGTTTACCATTAGCTCTTACGGATAGGTATGAAACAAATAACGTGCAGAACGCCCTACAGTTAATTAATGGTACACTAATACAAAGAACGGATGTAAAAACTCTGTTTTTAGGCAAGAAGTCAGGTATGTATTTTTCAACGGCGGTTTTTCTTGGATTGAATGGACTGTGTTACATTATCATACTCTTTTGTTACATTGGAATCGTAAGGGCGGTGAAAAAGTCTTCAAAAGCTATAGGTCGTACCCAACTGATGAGAAAGGAAATACGAATGACTACCAAGATTATAGTAATCGTAGCCACAGATTTTTGTTGCTGGTTTCCAGTAATTATCCTTGGAATATTAGTACAGCTTAAGGTCCTCACGTTGCCCGCTTCTGTGTTTGCTTGGTCAGTTACATTTGTTTTGCCAATAAATTCGGCAATTAATCCATACTTGTATACAATTGTAGCATTGATCGGCAAATTCAGAAATGGCAAACCAGAGCGTTCTCCAAATCCAAATAAAGGGAGAGAAAGAGCGAATGTGAAGACAATTTCATCGCGTATGTGAAACGTCAAATTTGAGAGTAAAGCAAGATAGTCTTGTATTTATTATAATATTATGTATGGCCCCTAATTATAAATTATATACAAAATATTACTGTCTTTTGCATGTTTTGCATGTAATGTGTGATTACGTTGGAAAGTATTCCGTATAATCTTCATGTATAACGGATTATATAGAAATGTTTTAATCTTTTTTTTTATAAATATTATAATGATACGAAACAGTATAGTAGGGTACAGAATGGAAGTCCCGTTCTCGGGTCTTCTACAAGAAGTTTTGAAGGTGTTTTTTTTTATAGATTTGAGGACGCTGAATACAATGAGAGGGGTCTGACCCATCGAAAAGTGTGGGGAACTCTCGCTAGAGGGCGTTTTTCAAAATGGCCGCCAAAATCCCTTAAAATCGCCATAACTTGGTCAGAGAAGCACCCAGCAGCACGATTCTGATGTCTATACCCACGTTTTTAGGGTCAAGGAATCCAATAGAGTCATTTACAACAGCTTAGGACCTATCATTTCAAGATGGCTGCCAAAATTTCAAAATGGCCGCCAGTGAAAATTAATTTGGCTTTATCTCGGTTGCAGAAAGTCCTATAAGTATGATTCTGGTGTATATACCCATGTTTACAGGGTCTAGAAATCCATTGGAATAATCTAGAACAGCACAGGACCTTAAAATTCCAAGATGGCTGCCAAAATTTAAAAAATAACAACCACTAAAATGCAGAATTTTGCCTATATCGTCAATTTTTTCTGTGGTTTAGACGGCCTTATCCGGGGTTTACGATCCTTACCTGGGGCTAAGATGCCTTAACCTTAGCATAACGCAGTCTAAACCCCAAATAAGGTATCTAAACCCCAGATAAGGCGTCGTAACCCCAGATTAAGGGACATAAACCCCAGATAAAGCAGTCCAATCCCCAAATAAGGTGCCTTAACCCTAAATAAGGAACATAAACCCCGGATAAGGCATCTAAACCCCACGTAAGATGCATTAACTCTACATAAGGGTCGTAAACCCCAGATAAGGCATATAAACCCCAGACAAGGCGACTTAACCCCAGATAACAGACGTAAACCCCAGATAAGAGACGTAAACCCCAGATAAGGCAGTCTTAACCCCAGATAAGGCGCCTTAACTTCAGATGAGGGACGTAAACCTAGGATTACAGCCTAAACCCCAGATAAGGCATTTAAACCCCATATGAGGCGCCTTAACCCCAGATAAGGGACGTAAACCCCTGATAAGGCAGTCTAAAGTCCAGAAAAGGCATTTTAACCCCAGATAAGGGACGTAAATGTAGGATAATACATACCCAGCAAACACAAAACGTTTTAAATAGGTTATATTTTGGGTTTTGGTTTTGGTAAAATCGTTTTAATAACAATAAAATGTCGGGTTATATAAAGGTCATGGAAATATTTAAAAACGTTATGTATATATGAAAACACACTACAAAACTATTTGTAAAATGGTTTCAACACATAAACAACATTTTGTTCGAATATTTGCAAGAGATTTATCAAAAATGTTATGAAAACGTTTTACACCCTTTTTACCCTCTATATAACCCGACATTTAAAAACGTTTTCTTGCAACCTTATCTAACATTTGGCGAATTATGTCAAAAACGGTTTGTGTTTTCTGGGTAAGTTGCCCTAACCCCTGATAAGGGACGTTAACTGGGTATAACGCAGTCTAAACCCCAGATAAGACATCTAAATCCCAGATAAGGCGCCGTAACCCCAGATAAGGGACGTAAGTTCCAGATAAGGCAGTTTAAACCCAAAATAAGGCACCTTAAACCCTAGATAAGGAACGCAAACCCCAGATACGGCATCTAAACCCCAGATAAGGCATCTAAACCGCAGATAAGATGCTTTAACCACAGATAAGAGATGCAAACCCCATATAAGGCAGTCTAAACAATAGATAAGGCACCTAAACCCCAGATAAAGCATCTAAACGCCAGATAAGGCCCCTTAACCCCATAAGAGATGTAAACCATAGATTTACGTTTACGTTCCTTATCTGAGGGAAGGCGCCTTGCTGGGGTTAAGGTACTTGTGTGAGGTTCAGATGCCTTGTCGGGGGGGGGGGGGGGGTTAGACTGTGTTATCCTTGGTTTATGTCCCTTATCTGAGGTTAAGGCCCCTTATCTGATGTTAGACTGCCTAATCTGGGGTTTACATTCCTTATCTGCGGTAAAGGTGCCTTATCTGGGGTTTAGATTGTGTTATCATATTATTAACGTCCCTTACCTGGGGTTTAAACTGTGTTATGTCCAATTAACGTCCCTTATCTGGGCTTAAGGCACCTTATCTGGGGTTCAGACTGCATTATCCTAGATTCACGTCCCTTATCTGGGGTTAGGGCGCCATATCTGGGGTTTAGACTGCATTATCCTAGATTCACGTTCCTCAATTATCTGGGGTTAGGGTGCCGTATCTGGGGTTTAGACTGCATTAACCTAGATACACGTCCCTTATCTGAGGTTAGGGTGCCTTATCTTGGTTTAGATGCCTTATCTGGGATTTAGACTGCCTTAGCTGAGGTTTGTGTTCCTTATCTAGGGTTTAAGGTGCTGGTGCCTTATTTGGGGTTTAAACTGCCTTATCTGGGGTTTAGATGCCTTATATAGGGTTTAGACTGTGTTATCCCCAGTTAGCATCCCTTATCAGGGTTAAGGTTAAGGCAGCTTATTTGGGGTTTAGACTGCATTATCCATATTTACATCCCTTTAATATCTGGGGTTAAGGTGCCTTATCTGGAGTTTAGACTGCCTTATCTGGGATTTATGTCCCTTATCGGGGATTAAGGCGCCTTATCTGGGTTTAGATGCCTAAAGAATGGATCTGGGATTTAGACTGCCTCATCTAGGGGTTACATCCCTTATTTGGGGTTAAGGCACCTTATATGGGGTTTAAATGCCTTATCTGGGATTTAGACGGTGTTATCCTAGGTTAACGTCCCTCATCTGAAGTTAAGGCACCTTATCTGGGATTTAGATGTCTTATCTGATTCTGGTGTTTACGTTCCTTATCTGGGGTTAAGGCGCCTTATCTGGAGTTTAGACTGCCTTATCTGGGGGGTTTCCGTCTCTTATCTGGGGTTAAGGCGCATTATCTGGGGTTTAGATACCTTTTCTGGGGTTTAGACTGTGTTATGCTAAGGTTAAGGCATCTTAGCCCCAGGTAAGGATTGTAAACCCCGGATAAGACCGTCTAAACCACAGAAAAGATTGAAGATATAGGCAAAATTCTGCATTTTAGTGGTTGTTATTTTTAAATTTTGGCGGCCATCTTGGAATTTTAAGGTCCTGTGCTGTTCTAAATTATTCCAATGGATTTCTAGACCCTGTAAACATGGGTATAGACACCAGAATCATACTTCTAGGACTTTCTGCACCGAGATATAGCCAAATTAATTTTCACTGGCGGCCATTTTGAAATTTTGGTAGCCATCTTGAAATGATAGGTCCTAGGCTGTTGTAAATTACTCTATTGGATTCCTTGACCCTAAAAACGTGGGTATAGAAATCAGAATCGTGCTGCTGGGTGCTTCTCTGACCAAGTTATGGCGATTTTAAGGGATTTTGGCGGCCATTTTGAAAAACGCCCTCTAGCGAGAGTTCCCCACACTTTTCGATGGGTCAGACCCATCTCATTGTATTCATCGTCCTCAAATCTATAAAAAAATCACCTTCAAAACTTCTTGTAGAAAAAAGAAAAAAAAAGAAAAAAAGATAGGATATGATTTAAAGGGGCATTTCGTGATCCACAGCCTCATCCCCCCACTTTTCTCAATGTTTATGTACAAAATATTTCTTGCAGATTAATTCGTTTTGCAAAGATATCGTGAAATTTGAATTTCGTTCTGGTGCACCAGAACGAAATTACAACGCATTGTCTATGGAGCAGTGTAATACACATAATCATGCATAACTCGCAAACGCAAAATCGGAATCAACTGAAATTTTGGGAATAGGCTTTTTTCGTGGATATGTACTTGAAAATGTCATAAAAAGAGGATGCTAGGATCACGAAACACTCCTTTAATACGGTGTTGTTGTGACGATAATTTATTTGCATAATTGAATATTGATCATTGTGCCTAAAGCCATTATCCCCGTTCGTTAAGTGAACGTGGTATCGTCCGGCGCATCAATTGAACGCCGTGGAGCGAGCTATTGTCCGTGCTTTGATAAATGATTCTCCTGATGCTTAATTTTGGTTTGGTCAACATGATGGCGAATATATTGTCATCATGTCTTGCACATGAATTATATTTAATTATACTTATTATGCAGCAATGTAACTCTGGTAAGATTTATAAATACAAACATATGTTATTTTGATCAATTTGTCTGATGACTTTTTCTGTTTCATTTGGTTCATTTCGTGTTAGTCATTCCCTTTCCCGTTCATTATCCCTCATTCCTTGGGAGTCCAAATCCGGTACCTCGCTTTGTTTTACCCTTGGACTAATTGCCCAAGATATAATGTGACATATATTATAATAGGATTTTATTAGTATGATATTATATTCCATTAAGGGATCTAGAATGAGCGTTTATGGCGTTTCGACAGTATTTTTTGTGGGACATGAGAGCACCTCAGACGTATCGAATTGCATTCTGAATACGAAGCATGTCACCGATTTTCAAAGCAGGAGGAAACCATAGATCCCGGAGAAAACCTGCGAGAGCGAGCATGGATCGCAATAAAACAAGTGCCCAAACAGTCCTTTGGCACGGCCGGGGCTTGAATAAGGAGAGTTTTTATGATTGTCGTAAATTTTAAAATAATATTTAACTGACTGAGAATACACGTAAACGATATGATGTTTTGTTATTGCTATCCCCTCGGCTTTGCTGGCACCCATTGGACATGATTATTGTCTATCAGAGGATAGTAAAAACAAAAAATCATATTGTTTATTTGTTCAAATTAAGTTATTCATGTCTATTAAATGATGATATATGATATAATATCATATGATATGATGATATCATATCATATCATATCATATCATATCATATCATATCATAAAGATATATATAATTATTAATATAATATATTATTCTAAAGTGCATGGAAACAATAAAGGCGTAGGCCACTTAGAGAGAAAAATAAATAAATCTTTTTGTTTGAATGACATGAAGATATAATAATACGGGAAATGCAATACATTAGATAGCACACACGTTTTTAAAAGGGAAGAACCAAAAAAGTCAACTTTATGGTAATCAAGCTAAAATATTACTTGCCCTATTATTAATTAAAGGCCCATTCAGTGATTTGCTCATCCGGACGATCGTAAAAATCATCAAAATTCAGATTTTGGTACCTTTGTAATTGGCATAGATGTGTTAACATATAATCAATAATTGATAATCAACAATCAATAATCAATAAGCACGACCAAGCTGGTCTCACAAGTGTTCAATCGGGTTGAGGTCTGGGCTAATGGCAGGCCATTCCATTCTCTCTATTCTCATATTCTGTAGGTAGTCGTTGACTACCCTGGCTCTGCGAGGGCGATCGTTTTCATCTTGGAGGATTGCATTAGGTCCCAGATTGTGAAGACATGGGATTGCTGCTGTAATCCCATATTGCAGAATAGTGGTCAATTTGGCACATTCTGTTTGAGACCCCACTACATTTACAAGACGTGTACTCAGGCGTGAAAAGGGTGATTGTTTCAAATGTGGTGTCATTGTAAAGAGGGATCTACCAAAAAAAACGTTGACAACGTAAAGAAATCAGCAAGTTTAAAAACCCCACCTCGGCTCACTTTTTGAAACTTGGTCCCATGTTGAACACCAACAGCAAATCAGTGTTTTTATTTTATTTCAACAGAATACAGCGTTTCCAAGAAGATTACAAGCCTACTTGTTATTCGTTTAATTCAATCAATAATCATGTTAATCATGATTATTATCAAACAAAACACAATAGGATATTGGCTTACCATGCAAGAACAAGATAATAACCTTTCAGGTCGTTCCAGAAAGCTTACAAATTAATATCGCATCTGCACATTAAAGATACCTAACACTTCTGGAAATGTTTTAAATTCATATAAATATCATAAAGTTTAAATCAGTAACTTTTACAAATGGGACCAAGTTTCAAAAAGTGAGCCGAGGTGGGTTTTTTAAACTTGCTGATTTCTTTACGTTGTCAACGTTTTTTTGGTAGATTTCTTTTCTTTTTATGAATGTAGCCAAGCAGCTCCAAGCTTGGAAAGTCATCAGGTTACGAAGTGCACCATAAAACGAATAAAACGAAAATAGATGTTTGAAGTTGCTATTCTTGATTCATGACAATAAATAATTAAACAAAACTTTATCAGTCGTTTATTTTAAAACTTGCTCGTCACGCGTGACTGTAATGTTCAGAGGCGTACACAATGATCAATAAACATTTTAATATACTTTAATTATTCAAGGCTACGTAAATATGTAAAGAAAATGTCAATATGAACAACACACACCCAATGTTGACAATGCCAGACAGACACACATAGAGTAAATCCGATTTAGGCCTACTTCATGTCGGAACTGGTAAATGCGCATATATATTAAACGGAAGCGTGTAAATGCCCCAGATAATCGTGTTTTAATGTTTGTGGTTCTTTGTAGCCCTGCGCGGCAATCTACTTGGCTATCCGTATTTCGCGGTTTGTGGTTCTTTGTAGCCCTTCGGGGCAACCTACTTGAATATTCCTATTAAGCGGCGGTTGTCGGCGATCTTTCGTGGTTTGTGATTTTCATCAAGCCCTGCACTCTATCGGGAGCTAATTTATAGTTTAAGCTTGTTGAATATCCATATTTCGTGGTTTGTGGTTCTTTGTAGCCCTGTGGGGCAATCTAGTTGCATATCCAAATTTCGCGGTTTGTGGTTCTTTATAGCCCTGCGGGGCAATCTAGTTGGTATCAATATTGAGCGGCAGTTGTTGTTGATCTTTCGCGGTTTGTGGTTCTTTATAATCGATAGGCCTGCGGGCAATCTAATTGGATATCCAAATTTCGCGGTTTGTGGCTCTTTGTAGCCCAGCGGGGGCAATATAATTGAATATCGTGATTTGTGGTTTTAATTTCCCTCTATCGGGAGCTAATTTATATTATAAGCTTGTTGGATATCCGTATTTCGTGGTTTGTGATTTTTTATAATCGATAGGCCTGCGGGCAATCTAGTCTTTCGCGGTTTGTGGTTCTTTGTAATCTTTCGTGTTTTGTGGTTTTAATTTCCCTCATCAAGTCCTGCTCTCTATCGGGAGCTAATTTGTAGTTTAAGCTTGTTGGATATCCATATTTCGTGGTTTGTGGTTCTTTGAAGCCCTGTGGGGCAATAGTTCCATATCCAAATTTCGCGGTTTGTGGTTCTTTATAGCCCTGTGGGGCAATCTACTTGGATATCAATATTGAGCGGCAGTTGTTGGCGATCTTTCGCGGTTTGTGGTCTTAATTTGTTGGATATCCATATTTCGCGGTTTGTGGTTCTTTATAATCAATAGGCCTGCGGGCAATCTGGTTGGATATCCAAATTTCGCGGTTTGTAGTTCTTTTTAGCCCTGCGGGGCAATCTAGTTGCATATCCAAATTTCGCGGTTTGTGGTTCTTTATAGCCCTGCGGGGCAATCTAGTTGGTATCAATATTGAGCGGCAGTTGTTGTTGATCTTTCGCG